>NW_009224371.1:0-568 GCF_000690835.1 Fulmarus glacialis | reverse complement strand
TTCTTATTTAGTTTAGTAATATTTAATGGGCCATGAGCACTTGCTGAGCAGACTGCCTCCTTGAAAGGAAACCTGAAATAACACACAGTCTGCGTACTGTTTTCCCTGAAACAAAAAATGGGCATTTGTTTTTCTGCCCTAAAAACGTATCACGGTGGGGCCTGATGAAGATGCCGTGCATCAGCCTCTGATGTCCGGTGAAATTAGCTTATTGCTCTGCACGTGTAAACAGGGAGAGCGGCAATCCCTGCTTTGTAGCTGAGAGCGAGACTCAGGCCTCCAAAACGGGGTGACAGAGCTGGGAATATTGTTCTCTCCGAGTGCCGCAATAAGGCTGTGGTCAGCACTAATGCAAATATTTGTACAACAACCATGTTCTACAGACTCTGATTTAATGGTAAAAATCTGCCCTGGACGCCTGGGTAAATATATGCTGAAGAACAGAAGCCTATTCACTGAAGAAACAATTGACTTTAGCTTCTTTGTTGTTAAAGTGGCCCCCAGTGATCCACTGCCAGGACCAGATAGCGGCGGAGCGCGGCTGCCGGCGGGCTGGAGACTCCCTGGC
>NW_009224370.1:0-212 GCF_000690835.1 Fulmarus glacialis | reverse complement strand
GAGCGCTCGCCCCCCCCCCCTCCGCCCCTGCCCCCCGATAAACCCGGGGGCAGGGATTCTGTGTCCTGGGCTGTTTGGAGAATCTCACGGCTGTTTATTGGGGTCTGGGACACATTAGCCACGCTGAGAACAAACCTCTCCCACCCACCCCGGTCCCTGCCTGGGACCAGCTCTCACAGCTGCGCCGCGCTGTCAGCTCCATAAATCAAACC
>NW_009224369.1:6968-12631 GCF_000690835.1 Fulmarus glacialis | reverse complement strand
CCCAGCCGAAACCAGGACACAGTACTATTTTATTATTTGTATTTTCCAGGCAATGTTAATATAATTTTTTGCTTCAAAATTTGGATATGCAGTATAATCATCCATAATGTTCCTACTGTACAAAAAGGTTTTAGCTAGAAGATTAATTACTGATAGCGTGGTAGTTTACATTGCACTGTTCACTAGTTGTTTGATCACGTAAGGCACTTTTAAGTTTGAGTAATCCTATCACTTGGATTGCTTTGCCTGTGTCTAACAGGGAAATCGCAAGGTACCACAGTAAAGCGTCTGATATTTGAAATGTGTGTGGCTGTTCAAAAGCACAAAATGAGACACGTGAATGGGCACAAAAATCTCCTGGAGTATCCTATCTTATAATACTACACTGAAGAAATTTTCAGCTGTTTTTCACTAAAAAAGTTGTTCATATTTAATAAATGGTAATTCCAACCATGAGTTAAATTAATCATTGTACTCCCCCATAAATTATAGCTGAAAGAGGCATGGTTCTCAGCAAGAAGGAGAAAGGGGGAAGAAACCTGACTGTCTAAGCCAGTTGTCGGGTTGCTTGCTAGTGACAAGGGTCACATTTTTATACTAGTGAGTATTTAGCCTATAACAAGTACGGGAGTCCAGCGCATTTATAGTAGTGAGTGTTTAGCCTATAACAAGTACAGAAGTCCAGCGCATTTTCAAAAGAAAATCACTGGTGGGGTGTTTCTCTCCTGTTCAGAAGGTTTTGATTTAATGACAGCACAGGAAACAAAGAAATGTTTTGAAATCTTTCCGAGAGAACTACCATCCACTCAATTCTGTACCATGTAGCTCTGAAAGCTTGAAGAAAAACTTTGTATTTTCTTCTTTAGCCATTGTGTTTGTTAGTTTTCATTTTCTTTACCTTCCATGTTTGAGACTGACTCCTTTATACAGCAAAGTTTTTAATTCCAAGCTACGTTACACACCCTTTGAAATGGGTCTTGGTGATGCAAGTGCTGAGCAATGTTTGCAGCTTGCCAAAGTGGCACATCTGTCACTATAAAAGCTGTACCGTGAAGTGGCAAAAGAAAGCCAATACATAATATGCTTTTTTAATGATAAAACTAAGGCAAAGCAAGGGAGGGGAATTTGTAAAGAAAACCTGGCATGATCTAATCCTGTTTGTGCAGTATTGAATTTTCAGGTGTCTGATCTACGTAACAAAACAGTTAGGAAGGTAATGAGAAAATAATATATTTCTTTATAGCCCTCTACTAACAAAAATTACAGTCACTGAAGGAGGCGTTAGCTCCTGCCCCTTTTAAATTTTTTTTTTTTCCTATTTATACAGGCCCTCCCTAGATCACTTACAATACTTTATAATTATTGTTTAGTGGCATCGCAGGAAGCAAACCTGTTAGAACTGAAATATGCTCATTCAATATCTCTCCTCAAGTGGTGTGTCTTGATAACTCATTTCAAAATGGGAACTGACACCTCATCTCTTTGTCTCCCCTAATCAAATCCTTTTCTTTTTCATAGGCTGCTGTTCAGAGGAAATTGCATTTTGCTGTAGTTTCAATGTCTTGTGAAGCTGTGTTACAGGCAAAGGGGTAGTTGAAGGTATAGAGGCTCAGTTTTGCCCTCATAAAAAGGTAAAGTCAATTTTATTTGTGTCAAATTGAGCTCAGTAGAAGTTCCATGAGGGCAAATAAAACAGAACTGAGGTTTATAGCTGCTTTCAATTTCAGTTGCTTAAATGTTGAGGTGTTGGTAAGAATAGTGATAGCTTGTACGAAAGATGAAACTTTTTGCTGCAGATTTGGAGAAACAAAAGAAGCTAATGAGGCCTCTTCTGGTGGCATTTTCTCCTTCACAACCTGATTTTCCATAGCCCTGCTTCTTTTCTTACCCAAATTTAGCACCCCAAAATATGTATCCCAAGTTATCATTCCAAATTGAAAAATACTTACTAAAAAAATTTTAAGACTAGTATGATTTTTTTTTTTAATGCAGGGAAATGGGCCTTTTATTTTACATATGTAAATAGGCAAACTTCCACAGCAGAAGTGCCTTAGTTAGATGTGTAGTCACTGTAGGTTCTCTCTCTAGTCAATGGGGAGAGTGGCTCCTGATGAAGAGCATTTAGTCATCTTCATATCTGAATTACCTTTGTGGATCTGTCTCCATCTACAGTTGACAGATAGAGTCCAGTTTCAGGAACCTCCCCAAACAAGATGCATACAGTATGATGACTTTGTGTCATGTTGCAGAACTGAGTGCAGAACTGTAATTAGAGTGGAGGAAAGGGAGAAACTTTGTTTTGCAGAACGAAATGTTAACCTGCAAAAAGAAGAACCCAAACTGGGCTAAAAAATTTCAGTGAGCATTTTCACAAGTGTTGTTTTCATCTCTTGTGTGGAAGTTTTATTCTGACTGTGTTTCAAAGATCTTAATGAAGATCAGTGTAGATACTACATTGTTTCCTTCTTGGTCATGTTCATAAATCTCTGTGAAAAGCAGAATAAGGAGTTGCTGATGTTGCAACAGTTATAACCTCCTCTGTGAGGACCTATCCGATGCAGTAGTGAAAATTAAGTTTGGATTCTGCTCTGTTTGAAGCAAATTTGGTTTTTTTACCTTTTCTTATTTAAGGGGAAAAAAAAAATCAGGCCCTAAAGCAGCTGCAGTTGTCTTTTTTTTTTACCTTAATGTGTAAATGAAGAAAAATATTTTTAATCACTTTATTTGTTCTTTACAAAGTTGACTCTTATGAGGTTGAAAACAAACATCATCTTCAGTGGCTGTGTAACCAAAAAGCCCAGTGGGTTGGGTTCAGTGTAAGCTGATGCTGATTGTATGTGTGACGCAAAGATTTGAGTTCTCAAATCAGATATCTGGCTTATTTAGCATCCTTAGAAAAGGGTCTTCAGTAGGAAGAACTGTAGAGTAAGGCTGCAGAGGCTGTGCTAATTTGAGTGTATTCCCTGATTCTTCCCCACTGGCAATGAACCTTCCTTTCATTCAGCTGAACTGGAGACTGTGCAGGGAAGTACAGATTACATTTCTCTGTGCTACTAAGAAAAAAATAATTCTGTTCTCGTTAAACTGGTTGAATGAAAAAGGTGAGTTCTACACAGTGCAAAACCAAACCCCACAAATCCCTAGGCTGTTATACTTACATTTGGGAAAGAAGAAATGACAGATTCCACTGAGAATTGCAAAAGCCTCCCTCGAACTTGAAAGACAGATGCCAGTTACAGCAGTATAATTAATATGCATAATTATTTTTAACAGACTAATTATTTGTGTTTCCTTTCAAGGCTGGATGTTTTTCATCTTCAGCATGGCCCACACATGTTTGTGTGTTTTTTGATCTGCAATATGGAGCAAGAGTGATTCTCACTGCCAGCAGAGAAGTAGGCTAGCTCATCAGTTCTCCTGTGTACACAACAGGACAGATTGCTACAGACTGTGTGAATGCTGGACCCTATCTGAAGGAAAAGGCTCCCTTTTTGTTGCTTTTTTTCTTATTTTTTAGACAGTTTCCCTGATCAGTTCCCAGAGTGGTTTCTTTTAAGGATGTTGCTTCCAAATATGCATAAAGTGTCCTATGCCTCCACATTCCTTCCAACTCACTAAGAGAAGCTCATCATTCATTTTGGGCAATTTATATGGAGCATGGTAGGATGTGAACAGCATACTATGCTGCTTTTTTTATACAGTGGAACAACTATTAAGGGATATTAATTTTTTCCCACTTATAATTTGCTGCACTCTTTTGTAGTGAAATGTGAGAATCTTTTTCCCAGAGAAGAGAGAGAGAGATGACTGATGTGAAAAATAGGTGGAGCTCAGATGCTGCCAAAATGGAATCAAATTAATATCTGCAGACACAAGCCAAGACATTATAATAACTCTGTCTTTTCACTTTCCTTAAAGTTTTCTATAGGTTTTTTTGTTAAATTTTAACAGTAAACCACATGGAATTTGGGTTTGATTATTCATTCTACATTTAACAAGAAAATTAAATCCATTTAATTTACACAAGTATAAGTTATGCTTCTTCACAAAATCCTAACAACTTCAAAGAGAGAATATGTTCAGGACAATGATCTGTGGAGTTGGAGATAAGTGTAAGTAACACTGGTGAAACAGTATGGGGAGAAGGCCAGCAAACCAATGATAAGATTTCTCATTTGATGCAGGGATGGTACATATGTATGCAACAATTTCCTTGAAGGACAAGAGTTCTGTATTTTTTCTACACCTATTTCTATAAAACTGGGATCAGTTGGATTCAGAGTAGAGCTGTTGGGACTTCATTTGATCTAGGTCTTCAACAATTAGCTGTTAACTTTATGTTGCTTTTTTGAGTTATCTGTGAGACTTTGCTGACTTTTGCTTATATTGTACTATGAAAGGTGTCTCCTTTCTATGGTTCATGTCTGCAGTGTTTTACTGCTGCAGCTTATACAATTTATTAAGTTTATCTTCCTTCTCGGTTTTCTTTGTTTAATTTCTTGCTGTGTTATTTTCTATTTTGCAATGTAGTGTATTTGCATCTGATTTCCTCCAAATCCTTTCTTACTGTTTTATGTGAACAGGAAAATAAAATTTACAGTCAACAGGTGGCTTACCCAGATAGAATAAGGAATATCACAGATCCATCAGCTCTTACACAGATAAAGTACGGCTTGCTTATACTTTCTTTTAGCACTTATCAATATTATTCCTGATGTTGTGATGCCAGGATTATTAATACTAAATCTGTGTTAAACCATGGCGCAGTACTAGTTTGGTCCAGGTAGACATGGTACATATTTATTTTTTCTTTAATTTTTGGTTAAATGTAGCATGCTGCCTGGATAATTTTATTTTTGTTTTTCATCATTGCAAGAAAATGAGAAATACCTGATACGGTGTGAAATCACTTGGTGCCAAGAGGTGATACCAATTTTGTGTAGAAACAGCTTATATGAAGTTTAACCATCAAAAGTCTTTCAGCTAATGACAAGAGTTTATCATCAACTGGTGTAATATACCCAAAGAATATACCCAACAACACCTAACTTTCTGGCATGCTTTCTGGGGTCATAAAGGTATTTGATTCATAAAGTTAACTGATTGGGTTAGGCTGAGGTAGTTTTTCAATAATTCGTTATTAAAATATTCATTCATATCTCCATATCTAGTTTATGTAATTCCATCTAAATGTAGCAAAATGAATTCTGGCTAATTTTCTGTTTCTCCTCTCAGAAGACTGAGCCACAACAATGCAGGTGACAAGACTTTGTTTTATACACTGTATTTATTAGTGTTCTGAAACGAAGTTGTCTCCGAAAAATTCTCTAAGACTCAATTTAGAGTATTAGAAAGCAGGTATTCTTTACTGCAGCGCTGGACACACAGGGGATCGCTCCACCTAGTGTGCGTGCCAAATCATGTAACCATAGGGTTAAATGCAATTAGAGTATACATATTCATTACATTTCCGAGAAATAATCTAAATATTCATGTTATTTCCCGGGATTCATTAACATATGCAAATGTCCCCGACGCATGCGCCCTTGTGCTCCCTGGTGGTGTTTCGGGGTCCTCTGGTGGTCTTCGATAATCTTCATCACAGTGCCCTCTGGTTGAACTCAGTCTTCACGCATGCTCCATTTGTGCCTTGGCTTGGTTTA
>NW_009224369.1:2083-6554 GCF_000690835.1 Fulmarus glacialis | reverse complement strand
CAGGAATGAAAGGGACTTTCCCAGCTGAAATGCACAGACCATTGAAATTACGGTTTTCCCTCTTCCTTTTCTCTTGCTAGTCATAGTGTCCCTATGGAATGGAGAGCAAAAGTGGGAATAAAGCACTTCCTTACCTACTCAAAGCTTTTCTGCTGTGTGTAGGAAATTCGAACATAAAATCACTGTTGAGAAACTAGCTAACGTAGTAGAGCAGCAAGACAAGTGAATGAATCTGAGCACTCTCTGTTGTATTTAATAAAGTTTATGCCCCAGAATGTGCCTGTAGTTCAACATTAAAGAAGGAAATCTAGAATTAATAGATCAATAAATCATAACAAGGAATATAGTCCTTTAAAATAAGAAGTTCTTGTAAAGATAATTTCCAAGTCATCTAAGATAACGTGTTCATTTTTCTAATGACGTGGAAAACAAAGGCTGATGGAAGATCATCATTCTGGCTTTAATTTTTTCACTAAAGTAATGTTTAAAATATGTTAGAAGTTGCTTAGACTCAGTGTTTTAATTTGGCTTTTGATTAGAATGACCTAATTGAAGGTGAAAGTAAAGCTAGTAAAAATTTTAGAGGAAATTGCTGGAGGAATTGTGAAACATTTAAGAAGGTCAAAAAGGCTCAGACAATATCCTACTGGCTCAGCATGATATTGAAATGATAATTGCATGCATTCTGTTCTAATCAAATGTAACACCATAATTATTATTTCCTTTGAGACATCTCACAATCAGAATTGTTGGTTTATTGTGCCATCCACACATGCAGTTAAGGATGAGATCTGCCCAAACTGCCTCAACTTTAATTTATTAATTGTCAATACTTGTTATGTTTCTTTAAGATCCTCTTCAGTGTGCAGGGATTATTTTCTCTTAGTTTTAATTCTAAAATTTCACTTCAGTAAAAGCTTCCCTAGCTTTGGAACATTTCAGTATGGAAACACTATAATAGCAATATATATGCCTTTGGGTTTTCAGCTGTAACTGCAGCAAAGCTTTCTGGTTTCCAGAAATTGCCAGAAGCAGAAGGAATAAAGGTCATATCTAGTTTTGATAACCCTCATCACCATTCTTCTATGGCTACAAGGACGTAGTTATTTATATGTACTCCACTTTTTTCTCTGCCATATGCCAATTTTTACTCCTCAATACAGCCATTTCATTTTCAAAGAGAAATCTCAGAAAATCAGAACTTTTTTTTATAGTTGACCTACAGTGCTTATAAATCAGGATCACCCAGGCAATGAAGAAGCGAGAGAAATGTATACATTAAAAATGTAACTCTATGAAAATAGAGCTAAAAACATCCATCAGTACAAGTCGTCCTTCAAATACTGGGAACATGAATAATGTAGTTCTCTCTTGGACTCAATATGCTCAAAACAGAGGGCAAGCATCATTTTGCCAATACTGCGGGCCGTGAAGCTAAGAAAGAACATAAAAAAAAATTACTTTTTCATTTTCATCCAGCAGGCCAGTGACAGAACTTGCCCAATTTTGATTTTTTTAAACATCTCTTGTTCAAGGTAGAGTTGATTGTAAGGCAATAACGTTCACTGGAGAAATTGGTTTCCTGGAAAATATTCAGGTCCAAGGAGTCCTGTTTTGTTTCCTGGTTTTGCTGCTGAACAACATCCCTGTGCTTGGAACATTAGACCCTGTTGCTTGCGCTGGTGCTCATTCACCAGCTTTATTTTTTCCCTGTTTAGTAGGTGGTAGCACCCACTTTTACAGAATGTAGCACAGAAGTGTTCTTTAGTACTTGAAATCTGTCAATAAACATATGCTAGTTTGAAGGAATTCATCCGATTCCTATAAGCCTATCACCTCCTAAGACTCCTTTTCCCCTTTTCTCACACCCTGGTTGACCGCAGTACGTGGTTAAGGCACTGAGCAGCTGTCCTTACAGGAGCATAGCTGTGCCATTAAAGAGATCATGCTCTTCTTTACTGAGGTTGGGTGTGCTTTCCTTCTACACAATGTACTTCTTCCTTGGTTTGGCCAGGCTAGAGTCTGTCCAGCTTGCGGATTAGGCTTTAATTGGCCCCTGCTGGGGTCACCGTTGCTACCACCACAGGTAGCAACTGTGGTTGGAGGACTAGTTGTCTAGTCCCTCCTTAGGGTCTACTCTTCTGTTGCTGACACCGCTGCAGTGGAGCTGTGCTGCGGTTGTCAGTACTATGCAACAGGAGCGAGAGTTGCCAGTTCTCTTTCTGCAGCTGCCTGAAAGTGAAAGCTCTTCTCTTAACTGACCCGTCTGTGTCTAACTGGAGACGAGTGCCAGGGTCGTCTGAGACCTGCCGTTCCCAAGCACTCAATGCTCGGGTGCCACTTCTGAACACAGAAACATACAATGTCCTTAGCTTCCCTCCCCATTTAGCCTTCCACCACTAAGCAGCAGCAAGCTCAAAGTGCTTTGCACGGATTTGGGAGGACCTTTTCTGGACTGGGCTGACTCTGGTTGCAGGCAGTCTGCCCTTCCTCCAGTATCCATTTACATTTTAATGCCCCTTGTATCACTCTCTGACCCCAGAGCTAGTACTATGCTTAGTAGATAATCTAGTTTTGAGAGAGCATTATGTTTGTAATAGGTATGCGATGAGAGGGCAAAAGGTCAAATATTTAAGTTTTGTGTAGTTGGCAACACAAAATGAGCCAAACTTCAAGGCTCTCATTTAGCAGGACCTCTAGAAATTAACTTTGGCAGCCAGTCATTCTATCAGAGTAATCAGTGTAAGACTGGATGGCAGTAATAATAATGTTAGCTGTATGAATTTATAATGAAGTAGTCATGACTTTTTTCGGGAAGACTTAATGCCTAATAATTCAATTCACTCTCATCAAAAAATGAGATAATTATCTCTAATTCTTTCCTCTGAGGCTATGATTTTGTTATCATATAGAGACTATGTATTCTTAAAGCAAGTCATTGTTAAACACTAATCAGATCACATATGACAGTTTCCATGACAGTCTAATCAAATACTAGCTCTTAAGTCAGAAATGTGAAATAATTTAGACTACTTATTTTAATTGCTTATATGTTAATCAAATGCCTTTCCCAAGGTAGTGATTATTTTAGTCAATATTCCTCTCTCATGTACGCACACACACATCCACACAGATTCACTCACTCTTTAATAAACTTAAATTTCTCCTGTGAATATCATCAGATTAAAAAAAGACCAATTTTGTTAAGCAGTTTTCTTTTAACCATTCTGCACGCTCATATTATTTTCGCTGAGTGTTTCCTCTTTCCACAAAATAGGAATTGTTGCTTAAATTATGGCTCTAAGTTACTTTCTAAGTTATTATATTTTATAATATAGTGTATGTCCTGTGACATTTAAATAATTAAAAATATATGGATTAATTAAATATAAAACAACTTGCAAGTTCTTAATAACCTTAATATCTACTATTTAATTTATACTCATTCTTTTTGGCTCTCAGGTTCACTACTGTAATGATGTGGCATACTGCAATGATAAGAATGTACCATAAAATGGCCATGAACATCAGAGATCTCTGAGCACCACAAAAACTGCTGGTCACTCTCCTGGTGCATGGAGTTTAAGATATGCATTTTCTGGTGAAAGTTCTGAGAGGCAGTTTGCATAGGATGAAACATTACAGGGAATTAGCTAAGCAGAGGACTGAATCCCATATTCAGCTCTGTTTTGGGTAATGCATTGCCTCTGGCAGTAGTTAGGCTTTTTCTTAGTAGCTCAATAAGTAACATCTTCAGAGCAAATTGCTCCTAATTTATACATGCACGCATAACAACAGATATTCTGTTTCTGTTTCAAGCATCTCTGCATCCCTAGGCAATGAAATTACTATCTTTTTTTTTTTTTTCACAATTCTTTTAAAAACAAGACAAATGAATGACCTAATTCAGAACTGAGAGTCCTCTCTGTACTTTTTAAAGTGGCTTTATATGTATTCAAGCATGCTTCAGAATCCATTGATGGTTAGCTCATTCATTATATTGATTGACAGTAAAACATCAGGAGAAGCATCTATGTGTGACCGGTTTGTCAAGAGAACAACTGTCTGTACGGTGCTGTCTATGTGTATCTTGGCATTTTGGCACAATATCTAAATCACTAATGAATGAAATGCAATTCTAATGAGCACAGTAGTATTGGTTCTGACAAAGCATTTAAAAACAAATAGAGGATCACAGAACCTCAGCTCAAGAAGGAAGACATTGTCCCAAGAGTTTTATCTGCAGAATTTCCCCCCCTGGAGAATTTTTCTCTTCCCCCCCCGCCCCCTGCCCCGTGCTTCTCTCTGGTATTTCTTTTTGTTTCAAAACCTCTTGAGAAACAATGCTAACATTTGTTTTGTTTTGGGTTTTTTTTTGTTCTTTGTTTTTTAAGTGTGTTAAATATTTATGAATCTATAAGATTTTTGGTGCTTTTTTTTTGTTAAGATTTTTGTTTTGCTTTGTTTTTCC
>NW_009224369.1:0-1999 GCF_000690835.1 Fulmarus glacialis | reverse complement strand
GTAGGGAAACCAGTCTGAAAAGCAAGCTTGTCAACATGAGGGCTTGCAAAATCATTTGTGGAGGTATACAATTAATAAGACAGAGTGATTAGTCTCTTCACTGGCTTGAGAAAATGAGGCAAAACAGCTTCCAAAAGATAATTTCAATTTCACTGATATCTAGAATTGCACAGCTTCACCATTTTTTAGGAAAAAACATCATGGCATTATTTATGAAAGCTCTGGTAGCAAAATGAAGAGAGTCCTTTACATTGAGCAATTGAGCAAAACAATAATTGACAATTTAAGTCAAGTAAAGTAAAATTGCAAGCAATAAGTGAATTGCATGGAACTGTAGAATCACAGAAATGAACTCCATTTATTCAGAGATCTGAACTATGGTGATCTCTTTATTAAATCTGCAGGACATCTTGGTGCACAGTCAATTGAAGTTATGAGCTGTATACTTACGTTTCCATTCATAATAGGAATGATACTTGCCATGAACATCAGAGATCTCATAGGACTGCACGTCAGCTGGTTTTGAAACATCATTCAATATGAGTAAGTCTCTTTCTCATACAGTATGATGTGATAAATCTGTGGCAGTTGAAGAAAGCAATAGCAGCTAACAACCCAGAGAAATGCAGTGTTGATGTAGATCAATATATGTTACTTGCCTGTACTTGTGAGCCAAATTTTAGAAGGCTAAGTGTGCAGCTTCTGGATTTATCTTCATACACTGTTGTTGTTGCTTATTCATAACAAAAAATTGCAGAATGTGGGTGAAAAACATGTTTGATTTGCACTCAGCTTTGGGGAAGGAAGTATTCAAAAATAAAAGAGCAAATCCTCTGTAAATGCAATTTTGCACACAGGATTGTAATTTCAAAAGTTGCCAATGAGAGTAATCAAACCCTTCAGATGAAGGTTGAATTTAATAATAGACCATAGTTTAAACGATTCTTAATGTATTCATTTCCTAAATGGGAAGATGATCTTTCTTTGGAGCCACTTGTGGATTATTTTTGAAACCACTTTTTCTGACTTCATAATTTTTTTTGCAACAGCTATGTAAAATTCTGCCATACACATATGCCGAGCAGATAAAACAGTCTGAAAAGGACATCCCAGATGAGAACTTTGAAAAACAGAAGATAGAAAGCAAGGGACTGAAGTAGAGATATAATTCCTTGTTAACTTCCTTGTTTTCTATCTTCCAAAGCATTGCTTGTCAGTGGTTAGTTGTTTTTATATATATATGTATGTATGTTTATCTTTTAAAACAGTACTACAATGGTTCTGTCTCTCTGCATTCTTCATAAGCAGTATATGAACCAAATCCAAATTAATGTCAAATAGATATTTTGGGTACTTTAAGCCTCTTGTAACTATCTCCAGATCATTCACATCCAGATGAACTAGACTTTCAAAGTGCCCAGTGGAGCTATTCTATGTTTTATTTTCATTTTCTACTACATAGTATCGTGGTGGAGATAGATAGAAAAAAACACGTTGGCTTGGCATCAGGCGGGGCTCACAGCCTCAGGCCAGGCATGAGATAGGCTCAGTGTGATGTATTCAAACCGCAGCCTAAGGGGAGTCTAAAAAGCAAGTGTCCATCCCAGAAAACAGTGCAAAGTAGGCTAGATGGCATGTGTTGGTGTCCTCCACTACCAATGAACAGGGTTGCGAGGGTGAGCACATCATCTCAAATTGTCAGCTAATTTGGTATACTACAGTTTGGTGGGTCTTATCAGCAAGGAAGCACATGTGATATGAAACCCTTCTAGTCTGCTGCTTTGTTCCTGAGGTCAACTGAGAAAAAAAAAAAGTTTAATTTTTCTTGTGTTGTTTCTTTCAAAGAAACCAGAAGTATGTAGGCAGTTATGAGGGGAAAACAAAATTAAAACTATTCAATGCACTTTATTTTAGAAGCTTCTGTTGGCAGTTAAGGTTGTGAATATGCTGTCTATTTATTTATTGCAACATCACAAGTATATGGGGCCGGATGGGATCC
>NW_009224368.1:0-2125 GCF_000690835.1 Fulmarus glacialis | reverse complement strand
GGTGCCGGCGGCGCCGGGCATGGGGCGAGCCGGCGCCGCGGCCAACGGCAACCCGCAGAACGTCCAGGGCATCACCTCCTACCAACAACGGTGAGCACCGAGTGGGAGAGGGCTGTGCGGCTCTTCCTGAGGCTCCCTCAGTTGCTTTTTCTTTGTGCTTTTGTGTTTCTTTGTTTTCCTCTTTTTTTTTTTTTTTTAATCTCTCCTTGCTGTTTGTTGGGGGGGAGCGTGGTTGGAGGGGAGGGTTTTTTTCTTTTATTTCTTTTTTCCTTTTTTAAATACAGCATCTTTTAAAATGCACTGAGAAGTAAACACAATCTCCTAGTTTTGTCTTGGATGAGCTGGAAAGCAACAATAGAAAAAAAAAAAAAAAAAAAAAAAAAAAAAAAAGAAAAAAAAAAGTGAGACCCCGGCAGCTTAGCTTGGCTGCTGCAAAGTTTGGGATCCCGTCCGCTCATCCTTCTAAAGAGGAATTTCTCAATGTCAATGCCTTGTGCAAATCCCAGTGTGTGGCAGCCAGGGGGATAATTGATCATGGTATGCTGATTGATAATTTGCTTTCAACCAAGAAAGAGAACAATTTTCACTTGGGGTTGCACACTTGCAATTCCACATTGTAGTTTAACAGTATTATCATGTCACCTGTTACTACAGGGAAATACAGCACGAAACCCTAGGTATACTCAGCACTGTTATTTTTTCATCTTAAATGCATTCTAATGCAAATGCAGGAAATTCACAGAGAGCGCCTTTAGGAAGCAAAGCGTAGAAAGTTGGCAGTAAGTCATAATGAAGTTTAAAGACCTTCCCCATTCCCCCTAACAATTCATCGATATGTGCTGATACTAACATGAAGCTTAATTAATTACCTGACATTTCTTTGTGTTTCTACGAGGCAAAACCTGAAGTTTGAATCTGTTAGTTTCCTCTATCATAAGCTTATAACCGAAACCGAATCCTCAAAAAAAAAGTAGATGACAACAGATAAATGTAGGCTGAAATCGGAACAAAACATTTACATTTCTCTAAATGCAATAAAAATGGCACTGTCCCAAGTATCTTGCGTTCCACTATTGCATTAAATACTGAGAAAAATGCGGTGTAATCTCAAATATCCAAACTAAACAGCTCTATGATCTAAAGGAAAAAAAAATCATAGGAAGTTTCAGCGTAATATTTCAAACTTAATTGGTTTAGAAGCCAGATTTAGATAATCGACCATTGCCTGTTTTGTTGTTCAGCAACTTTGAGTTGCTTCCTATAGTTTTGGAAAACACATGATGTGTTTTCCATTTGATGCCCATGATAGAAAACGTTTGGTGGTCACTTTTGTAGGTTTTATTAAATGAAAAATTGATAGGAAGTTGATACTCCTGAAATAATCCCTGATGATGCCTAAGCACTTTCTTAGCTGAGAAACATTTGAAACTAAGCACAAGTCTTGTTTTGCTCAAGCAAACACACCGATCTTTCATATATATATTAAAAAAAAAAAAAGCTTGAATGTGGGAGATATAAAGAATGGATTAAAGTTGATTTCTTTTCATGGTTTCTGTATGATTTTTGTCACTTATAAAATATTTAAATTACAATGGAAACTGACGGACACTTTAACGAGGAAGTACAGGCAGCAATCACAATAGTTTAGTCTGTGAAGTGGGGAAGTCAAGGGTCAGAAATGTCAGATTGGCTTTTAGACAAATGAGAGACCTCTGGAGACTGTAAGTTAAACAGAAATATACAGAGAAGGCAGCATGCAATTTTTTAGTACTTCGCGTTTAATAGTTTGATTATGTCAGTCTGTAATCAGGAAGAAGTTATAAAAGCAGTACTTCTCTGACAAGCTACTAACACCTCTAATCCAAACAGTGCTTAGCAGATATCCAAGTACTTTGACTAACAGGAATCTAGACCAGTCTGGATGTCTCGCACACTCACCTAACAAGGGGAAACATTTCTGCACTTCTTCCAAATTTTGACTATATATTATCGACAAAACAGCGTGCTTTAAGTCGAACGATTTTTCTTCGTGCTTTCTGGAAACGCTTAAAATACAGCAGACACCGACACCTTCTTACGCGGTTGCAAAAGCCGAGGTGACACCTGTTAACTTTTTTTTTTTTTC
>NW_009224367.1:6499-16086 GCF_000690835.1 Fulmarus glacialis | reverse complement strand
GCCGCAGCGGCTTCCCGTTAACTCACACGGAAGCTCTGGGAAACCTGCCAGAAACAGATCAGAAAGGATAAAGAAAAAAAAACCAACCCAAAACACAGACAACCCCACCACAAACCCTACTCGGGCGGTGGGGTAATGGTGCTGGCAAAAAGGCAGCCGAATAAAACCTGAAAGTAACAGATTTTACCAGGTCGAGATCAAGGAGATCATAGGAACAGGATAACAACTGCTTAAGCAAGATAGAGAGTTCGTGCACCGGTTCACAAACCCGCTATTCTGTTAATTTGCCAGCAGCGTGTGCCTTTATCGCCATGGCACGACCTGGGGAAAGGCTGACCCGTCGGGCAGCCGGCGGGTGCAAGCACACCCCTTCTGTGCGCTGCCCTGGCACCGGCGCTTCCAGGGGGAAAACCTCAGCTAGGGGAGGTGGTTTGATAGGAGAAGGCGTAACACTGATTTTCTTGCCTGTCCCGGCTTTTTCTTTCATCATCTGCATGATTTGTAGGCTTGCACAAACATTATCTACTCAGCCGCTTCTTGAAAAACAGGCAAATATTTAACGCTTCGAGCTAAGGGTATGATGCCCTGCGCATAACCTGTTGGGTTTCTCCCCATTTCCTACATTTGCCCAGCATTCGACTTGCAGATCTGCTGCAGGAGGAAAAGGCAAACTTGAATATTTAAAGCAAATAAAGGCTCCCTGGAGGAACACGTGCTTTTAGACAAGCAAAAGAAAATAAGCAAAATTATTAATATTTTGATCTTGTTTGGTTACTGTGTAGTCTTCCAAACTATCCAGGCTTCAAGACGGTCATCTTAAAATACATTATAAAAAAAAAAACATAGTTTGTGTATACTTTTTCTAATCAATATCAAAATAAGAGTTCATAAAGCTATTCTGACAGTTATTAGCAGGGATTTTTTCAGTTCAAAAATCTGCAGACTTTCATTTGTATGCAATATGTCTAGTGATAACAAACTCTATGCTAACGTGTAGAAGTCACATACAGAGCTGAAAAACCAAATTCTCGTTCCCACAGAAAGCCCAGTATTTAGAAGAGACCAGTAATTTTAGTTTTAGGATGAATTTTCAAAATTGTATCAGAATATTCAGTTTCAGGACATTTTAAGTTAGTTTCGTTTTTTATGTCGAGAATCAGTTACATTGAAGTGAAAATGGAGCAAATCTAAAATGACACCATTGCATGGGAAGTTTGGATTTTCCTCTCAAAGTTTTCCATCCGGGTCTACGTGTTCCTGCAATATATTTAAACTTTGCTCAAACTGCATTATTTAGGGTAGGGGTGAGGTTCTGTGAAAAATGTTTCCAGCAAGGATTATTTTTAAGAAAATCTTTTGAAAGTGTTATGTACATACACGCATCTTACTTTAAATGACAGGTATCCGAATGTGCAGGCTAAAATGCAGGAAGAAGTGGATAGGATTGTTGGAAGAGACCGTCTGCCATGTGCTGAAGATCAGCCCCACTTGCCCTACATCATGGCTTTCTTGTATGAATCCATGCGTTTCAGCAGCTTTGTGCCTGTTACTATCCCGCATGCCACCACAACCAACACCTTCATAATGGGCTACCTCATTCCCAAGGACACAGTGATTTTTGTTAATCAGTGGTCAGTGAATCACGATCCAGCAAAATGGTCCAACCCAGAGGATTTTGATCCAACAAGATTCCTGGATGAGAATGGATTAATCAATAAAGATCTTACTAGTAGCGTGATGATTTTCTCATTGGGGAAACGCCGGTGCATTGGAGAGGAGTTATCCAAGGTGCAGCTGTTTCTCTTTACCTCCATACTGGTACATCAGTGCAATTTTACTGCTAATCCAAACGAGGACCCTAAAATGGACTTTACCTATGGGTTGACCATTAAACCTAAGCCATTTACCTTGAATGTTACGCTTAGAGATACTATGGATTTGCTCGATCAGGCTGTCCAAAGACTGCAAGCAGAGAAAGCAGCCAATGAAAATCAGCTGTCAGCAAATGCCTAAGCAACAAGCCTTGCATCTAAAGATAATCCCTCTCTCTCTTTTTAGTCTTAAATAAGGTATAGTTTGTTCTGGTGATCTTTTTGGAAAATAGCCAATATTACAATTTACACGAGCAGGAAGGAAAACTGCACAGGGTATAACTCAGTCCTCTTTTTAATTCTAGAAGGAGAGCCAGGGCAACAATTTAATATATTAAATGATAAAACATATGCAATTTGAAAGTAAGCCTTTTCTTTTCTAGCTTGTTCACAGAAGTCGCCATTGTAAAGCGCTTTATCTACTGACTGGTTGGAGCATCTCCAGGAACTGTTTGTACAATCCTTTCCACGTCTCCACGTGCTATGCCTTAACTCTAAGTTGGCCTTCAGTGACTCCACATCCCAAAGTGAAATCTCTTACTTAAAAAAAAAAAAAAAAAAGAAAAGAAAAAAAAGGGTTGCTCAGAACACTGCAGCCTGCCTCCGAATTCACTCTACTGGAAACTGCCGTAGGAACATGGCAGCTCCTGCGTTGTGACTGCTGGGATGTACATTAATGCCTCAATAATAAATGTTCAAATGATTTTTGGTAAAATGACAATGTAAAGTCTTGCCTTTAGCCTTCCAAAGTGTTTACGTAAATGACTAAAAAAAAAAAATAGACTTGCTTATAAGCACATTTAAAAATGAAATTCATGTTTTACATGAGAATGAACAGAATGTCTTAATATAGTAACTTTTCATTAAGTTTTGAAATATTTGATATGTCACCAAATGGCGAGGGTGATACAAACCATATGCTAATCTGTTCATTAGCACATTCGTGAACAAAATAGATATTTGAATTAGAAAGTTTTATGAACTGAAAGTTTTATAGCTGAACTTTGTATTTCTCTAGTAAAGAGTTAATATCCCTGTCCCTAGGCACATAGGTAAGTCCAGTAAAATCCACATGGGCTGAGGTATTTAGAAGTGAGAATTTGGGGGTTTTATATGAAAACGTTCATGCCACAAGCCTCAAGTAAAGCGTACAGCAAATACACCCCTGCTCACTAGTCATTCTGTTAGGTTGAGTTAAATGGTATATCCAGAAATGAACTATGTACTTTTAGTACGATTTGCTTGGAGCAAAGTCTCCGAAGGAAAACTAACATTACATGTTCTAATTAATGTACCCATTAACTGAAGAAAAAGTACTTTTAAAATTTTTATGAGGCAAAGGACATAAAATTTTAAAAACCCAACCAAACAAAAAAAAACCCCAAACTATTATTTTAAAGTAAAATACACACGTGAAACTTTATGGCCTTGAACCTCTGGCTAATGTTTGTGTACACAAAGCTGCATGTATTTCTCTAAAAAGCAAACAACCCTATGTAAATGCCTGATTTTTAAAAGCGTTGGGCATTTCTTTGGAGCTGCAGATCACTTTCAATTACATATGAAATCCGTCGGAAATGAGAGTACCTCACATAACTTGCTGTGTTCAGCCTAGTGCTAAATAAGGTATTAGTAGAACTAGAAAAATAAGGGTGCAATGCTACACAGTAAAGTAGCTCTGCTGAGACCTAAGCAAGTAAAGATTTGCACTGGGTCTTCTGAGAGATGGCCATTCTTAGTCACGTTGGCAGCACTGGCAGAACTCATACTGGCATCGGGAGGAGCTGGGTTAACGACACAATCCTGATCTTCCTGAGTAGAAGCTTTGCTACTGATTTTAAAAACCTGAATAAAAAGCCTAAAAGTACTGCTCCATAACCCCACACAGTAGTAATGTACCTGTTTAAAGTCTCTGACTTCATATGGCATCTATCTTCTTTTTTTAGAGCTAAAAAATCTTTCTGTTACATACACAAGGAGTAACCTCAGGTGTTTTTCTGAATTATGTACAAGTTTGTGATATCCCAGAACTTAGCCTATACCTGTGAAAAGCTTTATAAGATACTCAGCATTTTCATATGGAGATCTATATTAGATCAGATGCTAGCAAGACAATTTTCCTTGTACCTTTTTAAGTATTGTCATTAAAAAAAATATAAAGGATGTAACCTATAACTGAATAGTTATTCTAACGCAAGGATCACCGATTCATATTTTAATAAAAATGGGTTTTGCAATTTTGTACTCTTCCAAAAGCTTTAACTATGCATTGGCTACTAATGCAACGTCCATTCACACTGCTTATGTCTGTCAGGGCGTCACACACTATATAGCTGTTGGTCAAATAATGCCTCGTATAATCTGTGAAGTTACTCAAATTCAGTAGCACCCATTTAGAATGTATGGAGTTGATCAGTGAGCTAACTTTTATGGTCATTTTGAGATGTATCGTTGTGTTACCAAAATACTAAATAAAATTATTCTTACACTGCCTTTGCTTAGTTTATGTATGGCTTTCTAACATCAAGATAAACAAAATTATCATTTCTGATTTGGAAAGCATTATTATTTAAGTTATTTGTTCATATACTTTTCACCTTCTTCCCATTGCTGGATTTTAAGGTTTTTTTCCATCCTGCCCTTACAGCTTCTCAGGTCTGCCTGCTTATTCACACCTTGCCATCTGTGTTCAACTTCCTCATGCTCCTTGCTAAGAACATTCGCTGCTGCTCATCTCAGCATCCATCTGAATTCTGTCATGTCTTTTGCTTTCTTTTAATACCTGTTAATCTCTCCTCAGCCTGCACAGCCTGCTATGTTCTTCCCTCTGGCATTTCAAGCCCACAGGCTGTTTCTCCTTTCTCTTTTTCCCTCCTATATCTGGTGCTGGCATCTATATACTCCTGATACTGGATCCCCCACCACTGAGAATGGAAGAAATGGGCGAGCGGATTGATGATCTGTGCTGTTTTGGCCCTGGTGTATAGTCGGGAGTGCCAGGAAGGAAATCTGGGGGCCAAACAGGCCTTAACGTGCCCTTGCAGAGCAACCTCCACAAAATCAAGGCAATCCTGTGGTGAAGGGTGGCCGTTACTGCAAATATAAAACATTTCTTCATAATGCAGCAGCTCCCCTCCTTCCCACCCCCTCCCGTCTTCTTCTCCCCAGTCTGCTACACAGGCCTGCTTACTTCAGAGCCATCTTAGAAAAGACCCTCACATTTTCCCTAACCCCAAGGAAGTGGAACAAAAGCTGGGTGGGACAGAAGGCTGGGCAGAAGACTGACTAGCAGTAGTTCCCTCCTGATTTGGGATATTTTCAGCTGGAGTTTCTCCCTAAGGGGGCAGGATTCTAAGTACAGGCTCAGTTGGTGAAAGCAGAAGGAGCACAACTTTTGAAGATGACTTACAAAGACCCCTAGAAGTAGCTAAGGACCTGTGGAGTAGGTGTAGTGTCTGAAGACAGGCCATGCAGTGCCTACGTGGCTGGGGCTGACCAGTGGGATAGATACAGAGCAGGTGTCCTCCCTGGGTAAAAGCCAAGAGCAACCTCATACAGTCAAGAGATGCTGCCACACTGTCCCTGCCTCCCATCAATTTGTAGGTATTTTTCTGCTTTACCAGCTGTCTACAGTCTAGACTCCCTCTACAGCGTTGACAGGCACATTTTTATAGCAAGACCTGCTGCCTTAGTGCCAAAAAGATACAGTGCTGATGCAGCCAGAAGTTGGCATGAAGAAAACACTCTTGGAGAGATTCTTGGAGATCACTACAAATACTATTTATAGCAGTTGAGTTGGGAACCAAAAGTTTCTGATTGCCCACTGCAAGCCAGTACCAAGTGTTAAGGAAATAGAGTAAGACCAACTCAGCAAATTGGCTTTTTTTTTTTTTTTAATTCTGTATTTCCATCTGTTTCATTAAAGCAGTTGTTAGAAAAACTATCGTTTTCAAAACTAGGCAAGGTCACATCTAACAGCAAGTGATGCACATCTCATGAGATTTTGTGTTTGCGCTGTCACTGCCTCCCTCACCAACCTGTGACTGGATGTCACCATAGCAATACTAGACAAATAACTTGTTGCTCTTTCTTCATGAAATAAAGCACAAAGAAGTTAAGCAGCTGTATTCAAGACAAGATTTTTCCTTTAAAAATCTTCATGCTCAGGTTGTAGTGATTTCAATGGGTCAGGAAAGCCAAATGTCACCTCACACTTGCTTTCTCTGTGTATGTGTGCACGCAGACACCTAGTCCATCTCCCAGAATTTTAGTAACATCTTTCATTCAAGTTGAGATAAGGGATTTAACAAAACAAAACAATCAAACACCAAAACAACAACAAAAAAACCCCAAACCACAAAACAGGAAGCACAGTGAGAACTTGGGACAAGCATACGTTTCTTGGAAAACCAGTAGCTGTCAAGCCATCCCACTACATAACAAGGAGAGGAAGCAAGTAGGCTGAGCTAGCAGAGTTGATACGGAATACGTTTATACTATTCAAGTGTACCATTACATTCCTTGTGAAGCTAATAGTTAAACTTGCTGGCTTCAGCAGGAGTCAGTTCAGAGCTGCTGAAACAAATAGCGATAATGTAACAATAAGGAACAAGACTCATCAGAACTTGAGAAACAACCGCTGCTAGAAAGGGGGGGGGTGTTTGTCAGTCCAGGATCTGTGCAACAGCTATCGGTGCCAGCATAGTCGTGGCACAATGTAACTAAACGCAAATTCACAACAACAAATTCCAGCTAGTTTTGCATCAGACCCAGTATGTTTTTGTGAGTGGCAGGGACTGATGCATAGGTCGGTCTGGAGGAAATTGGTTCAGATTATCCAGGCAGAGCAACCAGAGACTAGGCAATTGGGAGCTTACATTTTATCTGAGAAAAGTTGAGGAGTTAGCCATGTAAAGTGAACAGTTAACATTTGCCTTTGCTGCATCTTTAGCTTGGTTAAATTTTACTCAGACCTCTCATTTGCCCACACAACAAATTCAACTTGGGATAACACTGAAGGTGGATCTGACTTTTTCGTGGATGAATAAAAGGGCTGGATTCTGAACAGTGCCACTGTTTTGGTATACAGTGCAACACAGATACAGTGAATTCAAGTTTCAACTTCTCCACTGTTTACTGCCCTGCATTTTTGCAGCTGAGTTTCTTCATGTTCCAGTCACTTGTGCTCAGACCAGGCCAACTCACTTAATTGTCAGGTGAAAACAAGCTCAGTGTTAAGCACAAACAGCCTGGAGCATTTAAGATGGCTGTAGTCGATGCTTTGATAGCCCTCTTTTGGGGCTTTTTTCCAACTTTTCAGACAGCTCCACTAACCAAAAAATTCTTTGCTTTGTTAGTGTTGCCCTGTCCTTCAATACTTAGACCAGATCTTGCTCCAGCCTGAAAGCACAAAGCTAGAGCTAACCAAATCAAACAAGAGTCTCTCAGTTCCTTACACTCCTTATCTGCACTGGATGTCTGGGGACGCCGATCCGTCAGCTAACGCAGAAGATGCAGGTGCTGAGGCATTTCAACTGCACGTGTGCAGAGCGGGGGAAGGGAGTGAATGTGCAGGAGACAGGTAAAGGTGCATAAATCAACTGCAGAGCTATATAGGAGTCATTTGCTGGAGTGGCTGAGAGTTAGCAGAGGAAAACATATGTCTGAACTGTAGGAAGATTCCAGCTGGGGAGGAACTGTGCACAGGGTCTCTGATTTCCAGGAAAAGAGAGGTGGTGATTTTACATTGCTTGTACACACAGTATGTCAGGATTAGGGTGGTAAGAATCCACACGGTATTAAAGAGGTTCACTCACATCAGCAGCAGGGAACGTCAAACTGAGAGCACCTGGGCCAAACCTTACCTTCACACCAGGCTGAAGACAGAATGAGCGATTATTTTCCTGAAAGCTTTGGACAAACAAAGGATGTCCAAATGCTAACTCCTTACTGCCGGTTAACTCAAGTAATAGATCTGGGAGGTAGCAAACACGGAAACAAGAACTGAGGAACTAAACACGAGCAATCGGGCTGTGCCATACAGGCCGCAGGATTTGCAAACAAAACCGGTCTACAACAGAAAGCCGTGGAGAGTCAGTCATTCTCCTCGCCTCAGCATCCCCAGTGCCTGAGAACAATGGGGAGGAAAATACAGCCCAGCTGCAACAGTCTAAACACCTTTTGGGGAAATTTTCCTCTTGACATTCAGACAGAGTGGTGGAAGGAGCAGGCACTACACCAGAGAGAAACACTACTGGTCTAGAGGTCAGAGCAGGTCAGCGTCATTTATTCGAGCAAGCTGAGCAGGAAGAGGTTTGTATCAGTTCGCTATTCCCATGCTATACGGTTATGTCTTCAGTTGTATCCAGGCTTTGGGAAAGAATGGCATGTATATTGCAGGATGCTCCAGAACTGCTTTTATCCTCTGATATTATTGGTACATTTTCAGTGATGGATCTCCTTTTGTTGGCAAGGACAGTTCTACAAGAGTAGACTTTATTTCCACAATCTCCCTTCTCCCAACCTGAGCTCTGGTAAGAGCATAACAGTTATCATGCAGAAACAGGCTTCTAATCCTCTCATGATAACAAATGGGATTTCACGTAATCATGTTTTCTGTGCTAAGAATAACAGAACACCCTGCACTTACTTGGACTACTCTACTCATCACAACTGAAGTGGAGATGTGGAGTGAGACACCCTTGTTCCCAGTACGAAAGCAAGATTTAAGACAAATTTTGACTTCACAAAGCAAGTGTGGTTTGCAATCATCTGCAGAACAGCATGAAACAATACTCCACGCTTCTTTTATGCTTTGTATTCTGTGAAAAACTTCCAAGCTGCACTTCAGAAATTTAATTCTACTGTATATCTTATTTTTAATTATACTTTTTCACTCTACAGAGGAATATCCTAAATTGTGAAGCTATTAATCTTCTGTGGTTCAGAAAACTTAAGTAACTCAATTCAAGTAAAAAAAAAAGTGCCACCAGAAATTAAACTCAGACTTTACAATAATTACCCTAATGAAAAATGAGATTCCTAAATGAACCTCATTGTAACAAAACTCCTTTTCCTTCCCTTCATTCATCTATATAGCTGCTGGGACACGGTGTCGTGCTGCAACTTGTTCCAAGACATAACTACGTTCATCTTTCTGTTTCTGGCAGAAACGATGAAGAGCTGTACCTACACTCCAAAACAATATGCCCTGCAGGGAAGCTTTCTGGGCAACCCTTCCAGGTGGCACAGGAACAGAAGGGAAGTGTTTTCCACCAGCTTTCTCTGGATGAGCATTCTTTCTCTCAGGTGCCTAACATCCTGCCAAGCCTGCATCTTCCAAGTATGTGGCAAGCACTTCTGCCGCAGTGAGCTGAGGGCAGATCAGCCAATGGGCTTTGGTAAGAAACACCACAGCAAATGTTTAATAAAATAAAACAAGGGTGAATTCCCACAAAGGAGGGGAGAAAAAAAATCCGGGTTAGATAAATATTTAAATTAAGAAGGTCCCCCAGAGAATTACAAGGCAGATCCTCCAGTGACATTATACTTGAACTGAAACCTTATACAAAAAAATCCCACTCCTGCCGGCATTAAGACTGAGAGACATAGCATCTGTGCACACAGATCTACAGCGCAGCGACAATATTGTCCTCTGTATTTCAAGGATAAGGTACTAATTTCCTTGAAATCATTGGCAGAGCCAGAATTCAAAGC
>NW_009224367.1:4702-6478 GCF_000690835.1 Fulmarus glacialis | reverse complement strand
CACTCTTTCAAATATCTTCATGTCTTACTGAAAGTCAGAAAGATTCCTTTCTTATCTTCACAAGCTCTTACCCTAATACAATACTTTTCTGCTTGAGTAAATAGCTCTAGCCTGTTCCCAGAGTTAAGCGCATACAGTAGTTTTCTTGGGTATGAAACCATAAAACTGTACAGCAGAACAGAAACCTTTAGGGAAGTTCTTGGAATAAATAGATGCTCCATCAATTGTCTGAATGGCTGAAATTGTGAAAGCAGAACAGATACATAAGGATTGGATACTAATGATAACTTTTGCTCTAAAGAGAACAGATGCTTTCTTCTAGGGTTTATGAAAAGTCAATTAATGAAGTGACTGGACCTCCTTAGCTCTCTTTATAGCCCCCAAACCATACCCAGATTAGACCGTAATGTTTTCCCTAGCAAAGATCCAGTTAGCAAGGCTTCCTGCATCCTTACATTCATATACAGTCAAGGTCTTCATGTAATTATGAACAAGTTCCTCCCTGAGGATTTGTCATTCTTCTCTTTTCTTCAAATATTTCCCTGAAATACACACAACTTTAGCTGGCAGAAGAATTCTAGTCAGTTATTTCACTGAACCAAAGTCACATGTATTTATTTTTATTTTTCTAAATAGGCACCTTCCTGCCTTTTGGGGAAATCCAGCAAAGTTTGATCATATGCTAATAGAAGCAGTAGTTCTTCAGGCTCAATAGCAAAGAAGATGCTGTATGTATGGAGGAATAAGTATAGGGAAAATTGGGGCGGTCGAGAAGTGAGAAGGAGAACACAGCAGAGAAGGAGAAACATTAAAATAACAGGCCAGAGAAAATAGAAAGAGATGTTTCATCACATGGAGGAGAATGAAAATGAGGAAAAAGAATGCGAGCAGCTGCTAATACTAATTTGCCCCATCCCCAGGTACAATAGCTCCCCAGGGTTCTCTAGGGACCACAGGTTGTAATTGATGAAGACACACACCCATGCCCCCGCAGAGGGCAATTCATCCCATCTGCCCTTTCATCTCCACTGACTAGAGAGCATAGACAGCCTGCTCATACTGAACACCTACTGTTGAGGTTATTGATGCGCCATGTCCCTCCCTTGCTAGTCACGGTGTACGAGAGACAGATAGGTCTTAAACAAGTATGTTAAGCTATAGAACATCTTCAGCAGTTACATTAAAAAAACAATATTCTTACACTGGTGGGACACATTTCCCTAGGGATTGAGGAAATAAGCCCCACTGATTTAACCAGGCCATGTTGCAGAGACTAACCCAATTTAACTACCTGGTGTCACAGAATCACAGGCTGGTTGAGATGGGAAGGGACATCTGGAGGTCAACTGGTCCAACCCCCTGCTCAAGAGGGGCCACCTGGGGCTGGTCTAGTCATTCTACCTTCACAATAATAGTAATTACCCAGCACGCTATAGGCTTTTTCCTTTAGATTTTTTACAGTGAACACATAGCAAACAATATGTTCACCACTGGTTCACTTTCCTTTCCTCTCGAAGTCAAACCTGTGTGGACATTGCCCTGGGAAACCCACTGCTGTCCCCGGGAAGTGCTTTTCCTCCGCACTCAGCACTCCCGCTGGATGAGAAAAGCCTTCCCTTCTTCACCTTCCTTTAGGAAGCATCCCCAGAGGCAGGAAGAGGGAAAGGCCATACAAGACAGCCATTACTGCCCATCTCTTGCTCTTTTGAGCTGGATTTTATGTGATTTTATGTGCATTTGCTCCCTGCTTCAGCACATAATGGAGAGGATCTATCT
>NW_009224367.1:0-4675 GCF_000690835.1 Fulmarus glacialis | reverse complement strand
CTGAACCGAGCCAGTAAGTCATTCACGTCTTCCCCAGATGTTTCTGTTTTCTGAACTAACAGGAACCGCATGTACTGCCGGCTCTCCCTGAAGACCTGGGCCAGCACAAACAGAGAGGGGGGGAATTCTCCACTTGACTTCAGGAACGAGGCGCTTGCTCGCCTGCGGGCGCAGGGTTGGTCCAGGATGCTTCACGAAGAACCACTCCTGAACCACCGGGACCAGCGTACACAGGTATGACCCATTGGTGAAAACCCCCACATCTTTCAAAGGTTTTAATCCTTTTAAAGTTCTAAATAGCACCACAGCATCTTTGACACTCGAAGTAACAATTAAGCACTACATGCGGCAACCTCGCCTACAGCAGTACGTGAAGTAGCCAAGCAATTTAAGATATGGATAATCAACAGTGCCCTGTTTGCTCACTGATTGTTAGCACAGGAGTTGATGTTTATTTTAACGGTGATAAATCAAAGAATCTAAGCTTTCCTCCCAGTATTTAAAGAGAAATTCCTCGCAAAGTACCGTCATCTATTCTCATATGTTTCCAAATATCAAGACAACAATGGTAAATGCATGGCATATCTTCAGTCAAACTTTGTAGTCAGGATTTAAGAGAGCAAAAACTGTAGAGCAACATGTTTGCAGACACCTAAATCCCTAATCTGGCCACTACATTTTACTGCATATTTTTAATTTACTGCATACTGAAAATCAAATTTTAAAGACAGGAAGCAAATTACAACTTATGTCAATCCAAATTTGGACAGGGGAATTCAAGCCACTGCACAGCACTTCAGAAACAGCTAGAAATTACAACTTTACCTTTTTCTTTCCAGTGTTTGGTTTGTGGTTTTTTTTTCTTTGCTCTCGCATCCTTGCTCAGCTATTGGTCAAAATCATTTGCAGAAGGCTTCCTTTCCCAGCGTCCAAAAGCATTTTGTTGAGTTATCAAAAAGAGGTATCAAAACTGTACTTCAGATTTTGTAGAGGCTTTTTTCTATCCAATGCACAAAAACATTTGTTTACAGATGTTCACCAAAACAAGTTTTATTAAACTGTGCCACCGAAGATGTCTCCAAATTTATTAGGAGGGACAACCTGTTTTCAGCTTAAATGCATGTGGTTTATTGCCTTTTTAGTTTTGACTGCTAAATAGCAGTACTATTAGAAAAGACAGACTTCAGTGAAATAAGACTCTTGGGGAAATAGGTTTCAGTAGTAGCATAGGCTTGCATAGTAAAGATTAAAAAAGAGGCCCAGTGTTCTTGTAGAATATTTCTTCATTTGTCTAGCTCTGGCCAGGCTAGATTTTTTTAGAATGCTTCTTTCAAGGGACTGGCCCTCAACCTGTGCTCAGTAATTAGCTTGCACTCCTGCAGAGGTCCTATGAATTTCGCTATTGAAACTTTAACTCCCAAGTCAGTTTGAGTCCATTCTTCACAAAGGCACTCAGACATGATTAAATAACAAATTGAGAGAATCACCACTTCCTTATGCTGGTCTAAAAAATTAGACCACCCTCATTATAATTCTGCACTTGCAGTTGTCCAGTTTTGATATACAACCCCAGGATCCTTTTATACACACTACCAGAAAGCTTCTCTGCCAGTACCCTGCAAGGCACGAGGAAGCCACTTACTTTGTCCAAGAACAAACTAAAACATGGGGTTAAAGTTCATAATTAACTAAAGCTCCATTCAAAGTCCAGTGATCTTGATGAATATCAGCAAATTTCAAAGACTGTCAAGTTACTTTCCTCCCCCAGACTTCCAGGAGGGCTTCCAGGAGACAAAAAGAGCTTGATCTCTGCCTCCGTGCCCCCGAGAATTATTATTATTTTTAATGAAACACATTGAGGGTCCACATTGCTGTCAGCTGTCTGCAACTTGGTTTATTTTTAGCTTGTAATATAGTTAATAAAAAACAGGTACAACCCTCATCGTGCTTTAGAAGCACATCTTGGAAATTGGACAGCTCTGCTAAAGTCATCATAGAACAAGATTTTAAGATGCGTCTAAAGAGCCATAAAGCAAACTGTTCTTACTACGCCATAAAAGCCTTGTTTATCCATGTGCATGCATTGAAACATCTGATGTTGCACTTTCCCATTTATAGGGAAAGCCAACCCTGTTCAGGGAGACCACACACTATGTCACATTTAGTACCTGTTAGGAAAGTTTCAGCATGATTTTAATTATTTCCAAGCTCAGTAAATCTCCCCTTCTGCCTCCTTGCTGGAAGGGTTTACACCAATTAAAATGGTGTATCATGTAAACTGTTTAAACCCCTAGAAAGCTTCAATTTGCATCCTAGTTAGCAAATTCCTCTCCTTTTCACTCTCCAGCTACAGCCTTGGTCATGACAGAATATAAAATGTAGTTTCATAGGTAGCATAGTACCTAGAATTTAATAAAAAAACCCCTATATTGCTGTCAATACCGGTGACGAATTGCTTGCGCTATCTATAGAGCTACCCTGCACTGACAGGAAACCAAGCGAGAGCAGACGGGCCACTTGGCTGCAGTGAGACCAGACTCTAGGCTCTTTCAGCATTTGCATCTGAAGAATAAATGTCTAGAAAATCTGGGAACGTGAACTTGGTGGCTACATCTATGTCTATGGCTGTAGACAGATCTTAGCAAGCAGCCTACTGCTGCAATGGAACTGAACAGTGTTCTCTCAGAACAAGCCACACAGATACTTTAATTCTAAGTTTTCTGGGAGTAGAGAAAGGATATTTGTTAGCAAGGAAGTTAACTGGTCCTTATATTAACCGAAGATGGATTGTATTACCAGGACAAAACTTCAGGATTATGCTTGAGCACAACAAATATCAGATGCTTCCAGTATATTCCTGCTCCAGCTCAGGGTGGAGTTCTCAAGTTTTCAATACCATATCCACTAGAAGTCATTTAGGCACCTAACTCCCATGTACTCAAAAATCTGGACGCAAAGTTACTTATTCTCCAGCCCTTGTTAAGGAAAAAAAAAAAAAACAACCACCCAACAAACAAAACGTAACAACCTGCCCATAATCTTTCTGTGAAAGTTTTCATGTAAAGAGATACAAGTACTGTTGTTAAATTTCATATTTTTGCAGGAGGAGGAGGAAAGAATTTGGACATAGCCCTGGCAATAATCATTCAACAATAAGGAGTTACCCTAGAAAAACATGATGTTGCCAAACATCTTCCACTCAGATGCACGTTTGCATTGTTCCTCCCTTGCGTTTCAGGAAACAGTAAACAACTCTGTGGCCAATACGCAAACACAGGGTGATTTTAGTAGAAGACCTTGTTTGGGACCAACCCACAGTCACCAACAGTTAAATACAATCCCTTAAATTAAAAACTACAGGTAATGTCCGATGAAATGCAAACACATAAAACAAGTCAGGGTGGCACTTGTACACCTAAGCCAAGGGCAACGGTGGTACTTGGGGGCAGACAAGTCTCTTCATTTCCTAATGGTGGATGTATCAGTTTCTCCAGTAAATGGGCTCATTGCCAGGGTTAGAGCATGGACTGAGAAAACATCACAGGACGCAGACATACATGCTACCTTAGGCGTTTTAACAGGGAAGGCTGCAGACCCCTAGGAAAAAACACCTTGCTGCTACGCTGCAAGACATCTTAATTCTCCCCGTTCATTGCAGGGGCTGGGATCCCAAGCAAGCTCACGAATTTCACTCCCCAACCTAGAAACGGAAGAGCTAAGAGTAACACCACCACATCAACGTGGTCACGCCCCTTGCCAAAGCTCTTGCTGGGGATTCCCATTACCATTAAACCTATGTGCACATTTCGAGCCACAGCCCTCACAGTGGAAAGAGCCGGGTGTTAAGGAGGAGATCCTAGGAAAGTGCTTTGCTAATCCAAATTTCAGCTCTAGGAAAATGTTCATGTCCTGGGGCAATCTTTTCATCAAAATTGGGTCTGAATGCCAAAAATGAAGGAAATTAAAAATGAGTAAATAGCAAATTAAAATCCCATAGCACTTAATTGTGGAATCAACAAAACGTGGTGTTCCTGGAACGAACATTGTGCCCCAGGCACCTCAGCAACCGCTGCCCAGCAAAGCTGAGACTCCTCAGGGTCCCTCTGTCCCAGTTGAACAGCAGCTAGGAACCGCCGAGAGTCAAAGCAGAAATCATAGCACACACATCAGGGTTTCTTGTTTCTTTCTTTTTTAATGCTTGCACTGCTGCCTCCAATATGACTAACGAGAACTCCAACAACTGAAACAACAGATGGGGCTTCCGGAAAGCAGCACATCATCACAGAGGGAACCGCATGGATGGCAACTCGGCAGCAGCCCAGCATCACTGTTTCCCCCAGTGTCCTCACAGGGTTATCTGCTTATTAGGATAGACCTGCAGGCTGCCGTGTTGTCTCTGTATATGTGAAGAATAGTGATGATGCATTTATATATATATTTTTAAATTTAATTGATGGTCATGCCTCTTTGCATATTAATACCAGGGAAATGCGAAAGCTACTTGCATGAGAAAAAAAAAATTGATTCATTAATAAGAAAAATATAGTTCAAAGTTAACATATTCAATCTGGTTTTAATACGATTTTTGTAAGTTTTTTACTGAATTGTCACACTGATAATATTGTGGTGGAAAGGTACTGTTTTCCTGCCTGTCCTGGTTTTGTCTGGGATGGAG
>NW_009224366.1:0-835 GCF_000690835.1 Fulmarus glacialis | reverse complement strand
GGAGGCCGGCGGGGTCAGACCCCGGCACCTGCTTTCCTTTTTCTCCCTTTGGAAAAAAAACCCCAAACCCAGAGCAAACAATTAAAATGTTCCAGCTGCTGGCTCAGAGCAGCCATCCCAGATAAAACCCCAAGGATCTGCCGGCTAAATATAGCCTGAGCCCCATAAATTAAACAAAAGCTTTTCGCTGGGCTCTCAGAAAGCTGGTTCCAGCAGCGGTTTCATCTATGTAAGGTATAACTCCGGCGGTATTTGTTATTATTAGCCGTACCTCCCCCATGTCACTGACCTCCCCGACGCTGTTGTTTAGGAACATGAATTTTGCAGAGCAGACTTCTCCCTCCCAGCTGCTCCTCTGCTGCGGCAGGATCCCACCTCGGGTTTCCGCTTTCCTGCCTTTTTGTAAGAATTTACAAACTCGGTTTTTTTCCTTTCGGACAACTTTTGATTATTCTATACTTGCCCATCTCAGAGGTCCTGTGTTTTCTAGGGCTGCCCTCATTTAAGGCCTGTCTCAGGCATCTGCTTAATTCTTATCCCTATCAGCTGTCCTAGGAGCTGTGAACCCTTAAATAAAACTAAATAAAATACTGCCTACAATGCAAAGGTGTTGGAAAGCTCTTGCGGATACTGTGCAGCCAACACGCATGTAGGTGCTTGTCTCGCCTCCTTTTTCTCATCAAGGTTATTAACAATATCTCATTATATATATTGTATTTTTTATATATATGATACTATATAGCAAATGACTTATGGCTTTCTGGAGTTTTCTCCCCCAACCCTTTAAAGAAGCTTCAGCATCCTGCTACCTCAAGCGCACGTCGCCGGCGCCTGC
>NW_009224365.1:0-36042 GCF_000690835.1 Fulmarus glacialis | reverse complement strand
TTCTATGATTCTATGATTCTATGCAGATGGGTAGTTGGAAGGCTGTGTCCATGTGGGTTTTTATTTTCTGAAGCAGAGCTCAAATTTCAACGTGGGGAACCTGATGAAGGACTACTAAAAAATAAAAAAAACCAACCACCACACTATGTATTTATATACACATATGTATTAAATACATATTTTTATATATATGAATATACACAAATGCACACATGTGCATGTTGAAGAACTTGTTTTCAGCCCACCTGCAAATAAAAAATTTCAAAGTTGTACTCTAAAACCTTAGAATAGATTTTTGAAGTATTCATTTGGGATTAATAAGATAAGACCCCTTTTTCTTTTTTTTTTTTAATTGCAAAACCATGATACAGGAGCCCCGCTGTGCTTAAAACACTTGCATTTCAATCAGAGCTTAGGAAAATAATTTAGATTGTGTTTTATGAGTATTCAGATGCAAAATTTGCAGATAAAAATAGATTAATTGGAGATACAGAATCAGAATTTAGAACAGAGATTCTAACTACTGAGACTACTATTTAAAAAAAAAAGAAAAGAAAAAAAGAAAAAAATGATTTTTGTAAGGGTAAGGACGTTGATTTTAGTTCCTGGCCAAATGGTAATGTTAGTAAATATATTTCTGTATGCCTAGAGTAGTTCCTGTAGTTTCAGTGTATGAAGTATTCAGTCTCTGTCCTTTTGTTTCACATATGCCAATTGCTAAGGTGTCTGGATGCCCTAGAAATGTATACAGAACGACTGAAAGGGAACCTCTATAAAAGCCAAAACCCGAAATCATTGGAACACAGCAGCTGCTTGCATGCTCTGTCCTAGTGATAGTTGTATTTCAGCATTGTCTGTATCTATGGGAGAAGCGCAATAACCCATACATTTAAGGTAATAATATACTCTGCAATGTTTCTTTTGTAAGTCCTGTTACTGTCTGGATTTCAATTTATTATTATGGATTAAATAATATGCAAATTCAATTGCTTATGAAAGACAATATTGCATGTGAAATATTAAGTTTCTTCTAGCGTATTCAAACAAAGCTTAAAATTTTTTTCCTGTTTCGAAAAAAATTTCAAGATTATCTCATGAGATTAACTTCGTTTCTCTTGTAATCAAACATATTGCTTGTATTTTCTAATAAAATGAATTGTTTATTCATAAATTGTTTGCTTGTAAAATAACTTGTTTCAACTCTAGTCTTTGTCATCAACAAAATGAGTAAGTTTAAATGTCTGTAAAGATTTTTTTTTTTTTCCCCAATGCAAACCCATCTATTTTTACAGTTCTCCCTCCTTCTGGATTTACAAATGGATTATCAATGTGCTATCACAAAGAAAATGTAAAGCAGCGGCTGTGATAGATTAAGTTTTATGCGTTCCTGAGCACTTGAGTCATAAAACGTAGTTCTGGTGCAGTCTGTAGTAGCAATTACCTCCATATTACTGTACTATTAGAAGAGCAAAACCATAATAATATAATGCAGTAATTGCTCCATTTAATAGTAAAGCTCAAGGTTGTTGGTTTTTTTAACATTGCTTGGGGAGTCACTATTATGTATATAGACTCTGCTGTATGTGTTAGATCTATAATTTAAATTCAATTGATGCTGTTTCAAACGTGTTTGCCTTTATGTTTTCCTGAGACTAAGGAGATTTTTATTTTCTGAGTAAAGAAAAATATTTATGCAGTGTGGAATGAATGAGAAAATAAGTTTTTTGTTTGTACCTAACTTTCATGGTGCTTTAGTTGTTTATAGTGTTTAGTGGTCCAGAGTTACAACAAAAAGAGAACTGGACAGAAGTATAATGTGTGTCCATACATGTGAACCAACATTTCTTCTTTTACCAGAGTAAAACTGAGTAGTTACTGGAAATATGTAAAGAGAACATACCAACATAATCTGACATTGGATTCTACATAGTATGTAAGGATGCACTACAGGTGTTACAGAGAGTGTGATTGAGCAGAATCATGTATACATTGGCATTTCAAATCTATTTGAATAGTTTAAAAATGATAAATGATTTGATAATGTAAACATAATGTATGTAGTTTCATATATCTTTTCTTAAAGCATAGCTCCAAATGTAGTAAGAGGTTGTCACTAAACCTGTCTGCCAGTGCAAAAATACAAATGTGATCCTGGAAGTAAAGGATAGAACATTGGATGCCCCTTTTTTAGAGACTGTCCTAACAACTTTTGCTCCCTATTTCTAACCTTTTTTTTTTCCCTGTTCAGTGGGACAGCATTAACTTGGAGTAGTGAAGAGTTACCTAGCTTGAACAGTTAGGGCACTTTCCACAGAGATGAAAGCTGTAGGTTTAAATCTCATTAGGATTAAATCTCGCTAGGAAATGAACCTGTTTCTCCTACATCTTGGATCATTACTCTAACTACTATTAAACTATGCAAAATAAGTCTTCTTCCTTTTATCATATTTTGGAAGTATGAACCCTTTACATTCTTTAAAGAAAACAGCGAGAGTATCACTTCGAGAGAGTTTGGTATTGGGCATTGCATGGTGGGGGAGGAAAATGAAGGTGAGGTGTAAATGAACTTCTTTCCTGCTCAGTGGTTACAGTTCTTCATCTGAGTTTCTGTAGTGTTTTCTGCAAAGGGAATATTTCAGTTCCTTGATGTTCTCTTATATTTACAAAATTTTGTAGATTTGGGAGTGAGTTGTCAAGATTTTCAGTCTTTTTAGTTGTTGAAAATAATTGAGATATCCATAATACATTTAATAAATCAGATGAAGAAAGGGGAGAGTAATCACCTTTAAAACACTTGTAGATGTGCAGTTCTCTTAGATTTTCATAAATAAAATTTGAATTGGAGGTAGTTGGATGCTCAACTTGTATAATTTTTGGAATTGCTTTATTAACCTAATTCAGACATGAATTTAATGGAGCTGTGTTAACTTGTGTCTGCTCCAGTTCTGCCCTAATGTTTAAGTAATACATTGTTCAAAATCAGATGTGAATGGTAAGTGCAAACTTTATACTGCCCTCCGCTCCTAAACAGGTTTTTAATGGTACGTTCAACCATATGTCTGAAAGCAAAAGTCACTCATAAAAAGACTTGCAGGACTAACAGGGTAGAGCTCGGATGCTATATTTCCCCTGTTTTTCCTTCAGTCACACTTTGGTAAATTTGATCTTAGTTAAATATTTTAAAGCAAGTTTATATTGGAGTATTTTACTGATGTGACTACTGATGTTGATTAGAAATCAACATAGTGGTTTTATTTTTCCTATAAAATCATGGATACATTCATGGGATGCATTCTAGTAATGTATGAATATATTATACTGGTGTAGCATGTTCCTCTTACCCTACTGTATATGCTATTAGAGTACCTTTGTATTGGTGTAACTGGTTGTATTTTTAGTGATCTGAGCAATGGATCCTTAATTGTGCTGCAGTGAATTCTCAGGGACTCCTTCTCTGTGTCTTTACGTACCCCACAGACAGCCTGGATTCCCATCTCAGTTCAAGCTCTGTGAAATTGTCCTTACTGTTGCAACATTGAGAACTTTTCTGTAAAATGCCTTGGTCATCTTCTCTGATACCAGTAATGCAATATTGCTGGTAGGATGTATATGAGAAGGATATAGGTGACTGGACAAAGTATAGGGTGTTGAGGCCTGTCCTGTTGGAGTGTGGACCCTGGAGAGCACTACCCCTCGCAAAGTTCATTTGGGGTTTTTCTCTGCCAGCATCAGCCGGATCACCTCAACTCTGGTGCATTTCTGTGGCGTGTTTCATCATGTAAGTAATTTGTATGGCTGGCGAATTCACTCTCAGAGCCAATTCTGTATCATCTGGTAACCATTTAATCTACACTAGGGAAGAGTATATGAATCTTTTTCTTATAATGATATAATGCAGTAGAACTTGTTCTTGAGGTTGAAGCCTTACTAATAGGAAGAACAGCCCCTGTATTCCTCCTTGAACTTTTCAGTGACTAAAAATTCTGCTAATCAGTTTGGAATGAATAGTATCACTCCTTCACCTGCTTAGTATCTGTTTCTATTAAAAGCAGTATGGACTTCCATGTGCAATATATTATACCCAGATACATACACAGACAACAGTAAATACAATCAATACCATACCTTCCGCTTACTATCTGTATAATACCTTAAGAGTGCATAATATTTTACAGAGGGAAGTATTTTATGCTTTACTCCATAGAGCTTACCATCCTTGTTAGACTTAATACAACAAAAACAACACATGGGAAGCTGTAATAGCCATAAACAATGTTGAAACTCATACTGCTTTTGCTGTTTGTCACTTTCTTCTTGGAACTGTACAGTAAGTCTGGAAATTTGGGTACTTTGAAATGTTGAAAAGAAGTTTGAAGATGACAGGCAGGGATGAATTCTATTTGATTCTTTATCAAAAACCACCAAAAATCAGTTGGTTAACTATCTGTATTTTGTATTAACCAATTTGTACAGTGAAACTCGGATCAGAAATTTAAAGCTGAGCAAAAGTATTATTCTTGCACAATGCTCTGTTCAGTGTTCAGTAGTCATTGAGAAGGCGAGGAGGAGATAAGAGGGAAGGCTATTTGTAATGTGCTTCCCTCCCCCTTTTTTTCTTGTACTTTATTGAAAAGACCTGCCAGCTTGACAAATACCATCAGCAAGGAAAGGAATTATTATATCTTCAGCCCTCAAGGGTTTCTTATCTCAAAACCAGCCTTTATTATGGTTTTATGGTTTTCCTTCGGCATTAAATTCCACTTTTTCTTAAATAAATTTCTAAGTACAGGAAACAGTATGTATTTGTATATATATTTGTAAAAATACAAAAAATAATGTGCAACACTTTCCAATATCAGATGAAAATTTAGTGTGTGTTTTTTTTAAATTGTTTCCTTTACCATCAAAGGCATATGAGCTCAAACATGCTGTTTCTGTTAATATGCAATGACTTACAGCAGCAAGAACTTGATTGTAAAGTATAACAGCAAGATTTTGCTGGTTGGTTGTAGTGTTAAAATGTTTGCTTTTTATAGCTTTTAAAATGGAAATATTTTCTTGAAATAAAAATTAAATTCATGATTGTTGATCACTTATTTCCAATAAATAATATTGCTCTTAGTCTGAATTTCTTACATAGTTCAAACACCATAGAGGCATCAAATGCCAGTGTTATGCTGGGATATGGGGAATACCTGTTTATATTTAATACTGCTCTTACCTTCATCTGAAACTTGTGATCATAAGTAATTAATCGGTGCCCTAGTACTATGATCTCTCCTGTGGAAACTGTTTCAGGAACAAAATCTCTCTGGCATGTATGTACTCTCACCATTCTATTCAAGTAGAGAAAATAAAAAAAAAGAACAATTGTGAAAGGTGAGGTATTAATACTATAATTTTATGATAATATAATGTTAACAATGATAGTGACAAAGGTAGAAGTTGAGAAAGAGGCAAAATTTTGGGGATGCATTGGTCCTATAAGACAGTGAATGAAACTTATTACACTTTCTTTTTCTTCAAACTACTAAATCCATTCTGAGTCCACCATCTGATGTTGAAATTATTGCTGTTTGGACCATCTGTGTTACTCTAGTAATAATGTGCTTTTCGTTTCTATTTCCAATTTATAAAAAGATGTAATTTATTTATCTATCACAGCCACAGTCTCACTCTGACTCTATGGGCTCAGGCTGTGATTCTGTGGAAGCCTAAGTCAATCTAGCGGTGTATGGCTGCAGTTTTGCCCATAACCATGCTGTCCTGCCCCCTCTCATGTGCCGAGTCCACCTTTGTGTGACCTTGCACCAAGCTGTTTCAGCATGGTATGCTAACAGGAAGCCGACTGGACAAAGTGCTGCTGTGAATAATTTTCTGCATTATAAGTGCCAGAACAGCAGCACTAACAGAGATGAACTGTTCTGACAGTGGGAAAGAGAACAGGACCAGCGTAGCCAGCAGTTAGAGTGACTTAGGCTTTGTGTGACACCAACCTCGAAGACAATTTGTCCCTCTTGGATCTCCTAATATCCATTGTTGTTGTTTTAAGCTGGGGAGGGAGGAGGGGTGTTTGAGTTTCTTTTTGGTTTTTTTTTTATTTTTTAACCTTAAGCAGACTTCCTTGAAATATGTGGTCTGATGGTGATATTCCTTTATTTTTTAATCATATCTATAACTTGCATAAATTATTCCAAATTTTAAAATTAAGTAAGTATACCTTATTTAGATGTGGCTGTCATTGGAATCTTACAGGTAAATAAATTCAGCAATATTAGGTGAAAATTAACCTGCGTAATAATTGCATTAAGACCCTGAAAACAGGTTTCAGATGTGCTCCCCACAGTCTTGCTCTATGCCAGTGACCTTTTCCGACTGTTGGTCTCTATAGGACACTTCTGCTTCTTTGTGGTACTAACTCTGACTGCGCAGCTTCTACAGGCATGTACTCTGTTTACTTCTGTATATTATGGAGAGTATGCTGAGCAAATAGGTCATTTTTATTATGTCTTAGTGTCCAAATTGATAGCTTTGCAACTCATTTAAAAGAAAAAGTGTCATCTTGTTATTCTGGCTTCAAACCACATTAAGGCAAAATACTAGTAAGTTTTCATTGAGAATATCTGAAAGGACAATATAATTATCAAAGACCTATATATGTGTGTGTTTGTGTGTGTGTGTATACATATATATAAAAATAAAGCCACAGTTTTATTTGGATTAAATTGGAGAGCTCTCTCTTTAACTTCTTTTCAACTTTGGATGTAATCCTTACCTTTGTGTGTTCTTTTAAATGAGAAAACTGTAACCCTCTGTCTGATCTAAAAGTTTTCCTGAAAGTTTATCCTACCTGTCTCCAAAACCCATTATGATGACAAATTCCAGAAATGGATTGCCTGCTCTGTAGAAAAGTACTTTCTTTGCTCCGTTTTAAAGGGATTTCCTTGAAGTAACTGTGGGATTTGAATATTTGAAGTCAGTAAAGTTCAAGTAGGAAATAACGAAGGAAGGACTAATTGTTCTAAAGAAATAAAAACCCAATCAGGACAGAAAAATGAAACCACACCAAAACCACATTTGTAAATGCTCTTACTGCAGTACTAAAAGAAATATGCTTCAATAGTTAATTTGAAGTGAAGATATTGATACAACATTCATCTCAAATACTTGGCGAAAGTAATTAGTAACATATTTAAATCAAGATACCAAAAGTAAGACGATAATGAGATGGGCTGCACAGCTGGAGGAGTGGTAGTTTATTTTAAAGCACTTATGAAAAGAAGTAAGTTTACCGTCACAGATGTTAAATGAAATACATATGAATTGAAATCCTTTGGCTAATTTGAGAGTGCATAATGTTAGGGCAATATTACTGATCACTTGATGACAATGATGGCAGTGGTTGTTCTTGTGGATGTTGAAAAGGGCTGTGAAGGCAGAGAACTGTATAATAAAGGGACACTTCTGTGAGTGTCCTCTGGCCTTCATAAATGCCATGATAGATAAGTGTTGCTGACAGGTTCTTGGAGCACCTGCTCAACAAATGCGTCTAAAAGGAGTAGCTGTTGATTTATTCTTGAGCAATGCAAATAAAGCTTCTCAGAACTAGTGACTGTAGTGTGCTCAAATCCTGCCATTTCTGGAAGTGTAGAAGAATCTTCATGCATATTAATCTTTTCTCCAGAAAATCCATCAGTGATGCATTTAAAAGGGGGATCTACCTAAAAATCCAAAGCCTACTAAAAAGAAATGAAAAGAAGGACCAAAAATTACAAAATGGCATTAATGGAGTGTGTTTAAAGATTGATAGTGTGTATATCACTGATCTGTGATATATGTTGATAAATGCATACCACTGCAAATAAAGACTCTAGAAGGACCCTATGAAGTCCAAATAAATATCATGTTTAAACAACAGAATAAAGAAGATTATCAGTAGAAAAAAGCAGCTTAGCTTTCACCTAGTGACAACAGAAAAAAAAAAGTCTGTCAAATCCTGCTGATTTTGCAGAACAATTTTAAAACCCCCTAAAAATTAGTATTAAGAATGGTTTTAAATACGTCAGTCAAATTTTGTTTCAGAGTTTGTGAGACTAGTAGGTGATGAAAGCATGTTAAGAACATTTGAGGGTCATGAGGTATAGATGGTCTGTTTTTACAATGGAGACAGCAGGGGTTACCTGCACTGATCCCTCTGGGAAAGGAGGGTAAATAGGCAATAAAGTTAGTTGATGCTTAAAATACAAAAGAGTGATAAAATCTATCTTGCATATATTTTGCTGAAAACTTTTGGAATTATTTTATATATGTTTTCATATGCTTTTTGTTTTGTCTTTCAGCTTGTGATGAATGGAAGATTTTACCAAAACCTAATCTGCATCGAGATGTCAATAGATTTGGTCACACTGCTGTTGTCAGTAATGGGTAAATGAAATGTATTTTAAATTTTTCTGACCGTTTTTCTGAATGATAAAAACTGTGGCAGAAATTATACCTATGTGAAGCATGGTTCAATGATATACAGCTGATGTAATTTTTTAACATGAAAAGTAGTGCTCATCAGGGACTTTACTTGTCTTAGGTAATCAGTACAGCTAATTATCAATTTGACATGCTGTGGAATCTATTCAATGATATTTTATATGAACCTTCTAGTGTACTGAGGTGTTTCCTCAGTATTGTGAATTACACTGAATTTGAAATTCGGTACCAACTATAATCCTCACTTAGATGTGATGGGAGAAATCTTTTTCTCTTTGCAGCATGCTATAGTTCCTTGTTCTTCTACAATCATAAAATCAAAAACATGTAACTAAAATTTGCTTCGAAAAAGTAAGATTTTGAAGGTACTGATACAGTGATCATCATTAACCACTTGCAGGAAAAAAAGCCTGCCAGCATCTAGACTATATTAAATATATTGCTTATCCTCTATAAAAAGTAGCATACTTTCATGTCATTTGTGGAGTAGAGGAGCTCAGTAAAGCTTCATCATCTAGAAACAGGAAATGGAATGGATCTGGAGTTTGCTGGATTTGATGGCTGAACTCTCTGCTTCCCCCACCCCAACCCCCAAAGATAAAATTGTAGGACAAACGTCTCCTTTTTAGTGGAAAAGTTGTAGAAAACTGTAGTCAAGTTTAAAGAAATTTCTACTGTTTGCTTGTGTCAGTTTTACTATTGCTTGCTGCCAAATGGCCTAATATCTGACTGTCCTGGTTTCGGCTGGGATAGGGTTAAATTTCTTGCTAGTGCTGTGTTTTGGATTTAGTATGAAGAGAATGCTGATAACACTGATGTTTTCATTTATTGCTAAGTCCCCTCCTAGTCCAAGGACAGCTCCCATGCCTACTGACTGAGCTAGGTACACAAGAGGGGAGGGAACATCATCAGGACAGCCAGCTCAGCTGGCTAATGGGGTATTACATACCATGAGATGTCATGCTCAGTATATGAATGGTAGGCGTGATCCAGGAAGTACCGATCGCTACCTGGTTATCGGTCAGCGCGGGTGGGGAGCAATTGCATTGTGCATCACTTATTTTGTATATTTTATCATTATCATTATTATTCTCCCTTTTCTGTTTTATTAAACTGTCTTTATCTCAACTCACGAGTTTTTCTCACTCTTCCCCTTCCGATTCTCTCCCAGTCCCACCGGGAGGGGGGAGTGAGTGAGCGGCTGCGTGGTATTTGGCTGCCTGCCAGGTTAAACCATGACACTGACAGTTGCAGTACTACAGGTTATTGTACTACTGATCATCCCTCTTCTACGTTATTCATCACTCTCATAAACTCAGTATTTAAGTATATGCAGGCAATTTCCAGATCCTCTACATATGGATATTGTATAGGTCAGAAATAATGGTAGTAATAAGTAATACTACAAAAAAGAATTTGACTGATTTTAACAAAAATAGCAGTAAGTTGTAACTCTGTACACAGAGCACTTGAAATTAATCAATGAACAGACTACTTCATTAAGAGAAAATTGCTTGAAATTAATGAATTCAGGAACCGGTGATTTCTGTTAAGACTTCTAAGCTATGTCTGATACTTTGAGAACCGTCACTTTCAATGAATTAGATTTGAGGTGAAAATGCCTTTTTTTTTTTTTTTTCCTGGACTTAATGGTATTTTTATTAGGGTTTTATGTACAAAAAAGTGTAATACAAGATACTCTCCAAAGATTTCTGTTATTGGCAACTGTATGATTAATTCTGTTTTAAGAGTGTATGATACAACAGGTATACAGGTTCTTTATTATTATCTTTTACCTGAGGTTGTTCTTAATTTTAAATGAGAAGGGTAAGGTCTTAAGTCTAGTCTTCTGGTTCTGATGGCAGCAGCTACTGCACCAGAAATGTTACCAAAAAGAAATATCCATCTGCCAATTATTACTGGCTGTCTTTGAAATCTTCCTGAAGAAAAATGTTCTCATTTCCTGCAGTCCATTATTTCACACTCTGTTCTCATTATCTAACTCCAAAAATGAGTAGTTTCCTCCATAGCTCTTCTTTCTTCTTTCCAGATATTTGGTATATGTCACTCACTAATACATATAGCACAATGCACTTTGAGCAATTTTTTTGTTAGTCTAAACCTCCATGGAGAAACACATTGAAAAACTTATCAATCTTTATAATGGAACCACTGACAGAGTCTTTATTAGAGAGAGGTGAAGAATGTTTTTTATAATATTATGTGTTTTTTTTTTATTGTATATCAAGACAGCTAAAGAAATCAAGAAAAAGTGTCTATAACTACAATAAAAAAAACAGTTATATTTACTTGCTTTTTCCTAATAGGTCCATGTATATATTTGGGGGTTTTTCGAGTGTTCTTTTGAATGACATCCTTGTGTACAAGCCTCCAAACTGTGAAGCATTCAGAGATGAAGAGCTGTGTAAAAATGCTCGTCCAGGGATAAGGTGTCTGTGGAACAAGAAACATTGTGAATCCTGGGAATCTGGACATGCTAATAACATCCTTAGAGCAAAATGTCCTAAGAAAACAGGTAAGTGAATTTTAGTCTTACAGTGTCAAATCTGCAATGCGATGTAGGAGATGGGGGGGAAAAAACCACCTAAAATGCCCCCCCAAAGACCAACCAGGTGGAATTAGTGATTGGACTGTTAAGAATGTTCCTCCCTGAGAATACCCAATGCAAGAGATTTATAGATTAATTTTTAAAATAATTCAATTGCGGAATTTTTTTTGATTTTAAATACAGGGAAGTAGGTGCAAAAGAGCACAAGTTTAAGGTGCTAAGGGATACAAAGCATAAGAGGGCTCAAAGAAAAGAATTTACTTCATTGGGGAGCTAAAGCATAAAATGACTTTAGATTGGATTTGGCTCAGTGTGTTCGAAGCATTTATAAAAGGGTGAGCTTTGAAATATTGTAACTGAATTAATTTTCCTCTTTCTCCACCTTCTCCTGTTTCAGGATACACACACACACACACACACATATCTATCTATCTATCTATCTATCTAAAAGCCTTAATATTTTTCTGATTCCAAGAAAGCATAACAGCAATCAGAGCACAGATGGGTGCTGCAAGTGATATCTGGCACTACAGGCATATGGCGCTTTCATGTCTGTATATACCAGTGACAGAGAGGGAAAGCATCACTGCTTCAAGTATATTACCTATCAAACAGGAGTATTTATATAGAAGAATATAATACAGTCTAATACAGTCACATCTGGAAGCAAACGTGAGGCAAACAAGCCCTTTGCTGCAGTATGTCAAAATGGGTTCAAGTTTGTCACATGAATTTCTATGTGGCATTGTGATAGCCATATTGTTTGAAACAGCAATTTAGCATTATGAATAACAGTTGCATCCTATTCCTAAGTATGTTGGCTTGTCACAGATAAATTGCATGTGAAAGTGTTATTCTTATACTTCCCATGAACAGAATATGCATCCCTGCTACATACACCTTATATTTTTCCTGTGCATCTTTCCTTTCAGCACAGCATAAAATAGCTAACCAAACTTTGGCTGTGTACTACATGTACAAACTACCATACAATTAAACTGCCAGTCTACTTTTAATGTTTGTTAAAAAATTATTAGGTCTGCTGTTAATCAATGCTTCAAGACAGTTTATGCTTCTGTTAGCTTTTATTTGTTTCTGAATGGGATATAAAGTTGCAAACTTGGAAAAAAGGTGCATTATATAACAAAAAGGTTATCCAGGTAAAGCTTTCTGAAGAACTGCTTTTGTATAGTTTCGTAACATTTAGAGATCTAGAGTCTAGAAAGTTCCAGCTCTTTATAAAAAGAAAAATCTTGAGACACTAAATTAAAAAGTAATACAGATGAAAGTGGATTTTATGAAAAGCTGATCATATCAACAGGTGTTTAAAAAAATAAACAAAACAAAGGACAGACAGCCTGAAGGAAAATAAAAAAGTTAGAGCAGTTTCTAAAGTACAGCTGCTGCAGTGGGAATAAACTACAACTAAACTTGCAAGAGAGGTAGATGTGTAGAATTCCAGTTCCGAAGAAGTTGTGTGGACAGCACTGCTTCACTGTTGCCAAATCCTTTGTTTCAAGTGGTAATATTCTGCCAAAAGCCAATTTTTCATATATTCTTTTATACCACTTGGCTCAATTGTTATCTGGTTGAGAGCATTATCTGAGAAACTGCTGATAGTCAATATTAAAGGATAAGCAGAAATTTTAGTGGGTTTTCAAAAGATTAATTCTTCGATAGCAAGGCTTTCCTGGCAAGAGAATCTCTTAAACTTGCATGATCCCAGGACTAAAGAAGCCAAACCACACAGGAGTTAAGCACGGTAATCAGTGTAGGAGATGGTAGGAACTCTCCTGTTTTGGGTCATGGTGACTTTTCAAATTTTTGTCTCCTTTAAACAGAAGGAATCATTTGTGTCCCAAACTGTTTTAAATAACATAAATTTTAGTCCAAGTCCTAAAGGCTTGTATTGAGGATTTAATAGGAACTCTTCCTCAAATATTTTTTGTAGAGAAAGGGCAGAACTATAACTTACCAATTATTAGGTTTATAAATTAATTTATAAAGACTTAAAATGTCCATGTGTTGCTAATATCTGTCTTAGATTTTTTTATTTACTACTTTTACCATTGCCTTCTTGCATAGCAATCTAATATTTTTATCAGAAACCTGCATCTGAAGAAAATCTTTATTCTGTGTTAGAGGAGCGAAGAATGAATAGTTTTAGAAACTTTCTGTTAGTCTTAATTTATGCACTGTGCTAAGAGAGTTTGTATGCTGCAAATCAGTGAATATTCCTTTAGTTGATATGAGACTTATGAATCTTCAAATATGGTTGTTACTAAAGGAATTTTTAAAGGAGTAAATCTTATTAACTGAATAGAACTAATTTCCTACAGTAACTTAAACCTTTAGGAATGGCTAGAGTTCAAATGAAGGGTGTAACAGAAAATACTCTAAGCAAATGTTTAAAATGTGGTATTATTCTACTTCTGCGCAATGTTTCTTTTTGACTTTTTGACTTTCATGTGTATTACAGCTGCTGCAGATGACAGATGTTACCGATACGCAGACTGTGCGAGCTGTACTGCCAATACAAACGGGTGCCAGTGGTGTGATGACAAGAAGTGCATTTCAGCAAATAGTAACTGTAGCATGGTGAGTCTTTGCAAATCTATGATCATGTTATTAATACTGTTTCTTTTCTAGCTAAACCAGTGGCCTGTTGCAGCAAAGGAAAGGGGTATAGTAGACTAATAGTAGCTTGTTTTGAACACAAACATAAACATGTTTGCCTGGCTCTTGCAGTAAAAATGTTGCAGAGGGCAGAGTTGGACTGCAGCAAAGATATATATTACAGGGGAAAAAATTAATGTATTCTTTAGAATTGTGTTAGCCCATTGTATATCTCTCAGGACAAATACTATTATCTCCTAATTAATGACATTTGGAATGTCCCAGAGACATTATCAACTTGGATTTTGTGCATATGCGGTGTACAGTATGCAGGCAGAAACAATGGAATCCCATGAAGGATGGCTGTTCAGTTTTTTTTCCACTTTCAGACAGGACCAGGTCAGTCTCATTAGTCTTGGTATTCTGATCATTGATCATCATAGAAATGTTTTTCTTTAAGTCATGGAGTTACTTGTCATCTCATTAAAGGAATATGAGTCTCTGTCACATGAGATTAACTGGCTTGTGATGATTAGGTAAGATTATTATGATTTGGTAAGATTATTCTGATCTTTGTATAGGCAAGCAGTAAGAACATATAGATTCATACAAGTTTATATTTTTCGATTTTTAGTATTGCTTAGTGCCATGTTTTATACTTTGTTGTTGTCCACCAGCTGCTGCATCTCTTGCTTGTTCATTTGATTTTTGATAAACTTATAATAGTATTTTTGCTTTATAAAATTTGCCTCCTGATATTTTTCATCTAGCTCCAGACACCTGGCTGTACTTAAGTTCAAAATCCTTTCTTTACACACTTCCATTAGTAAAAGTAGCTTGTGCTCTGGTTTGAACCTGATGCAAATCAATCTTTTTCTCCAGAGAGTCAAATTAAGGTGTGAGTTGGATTGACTCTGACTCAAATCTTGCCCATTCAAAGTGAGCAGAGCCAGCTCTAATCACTGGCATTCATAGCTAGTCCCTACTAATAAAAGCAATGCAGACACAATTTCATCAGCAGCCATGTTACAAGTCTGTCAGAGTGATTTCACATTCCAGGCACTAATGGTTAGTTTCCTTTGATCTTCAAAGGCTCTTCCTTTCCTAACACATTATTGTACATTAAGCGCCAATTTTCTAATCGTGGTTTTCAACTCTTAAGCAAGGAACAGTTGCTAAGGAGCAGACCATCTTCATCCCTAATAAATGTGGAGAACTGGGTATTTTAGCACAAGCATCTCAGTTCAGTATCCTTCTCTGACAACCTTTCATGACGAAGATTGTCAGCATAATTAGCAACTGATGCATCAGTCTTCTCTATATCATTTCCTGTCTTTTATTCAGGGTTTGAAGTGGATAGCGGAGTTACTGAAGAATGGGATAGTGAAAATCCATCGAAATGATTTTTGAAAAGAGTTACTGTCATAAGATGATGGTTGCTATTGCAAAATTAGTGTATTGGCTGGGAGATGATAGAGACAGAATTTTGCAGCTATCGACATAAACCCACCAAAACAGCATCAACAGAATGGCACCATGTGGAGAAACAGAATTGATCAGGCTGATTATCCATTTTCATAGACTGCTACTTCTGGACTAGGCCCACAAAATGAAAATGTTGTGACAATACTGTGATGGTAATATGGGATAACAAGCTGTAGACTCAGAAACATCACAAGGAGAAGGCCCCATTTTTTGCAGCCGTACAGAGACCTTGATTTATTACTTAGATGATAGAACATCCAGATTAGACAGACAATAATGTTTTAGAATCCGTTGCTTTTGCTTCATGGAAACTGGCCAGCATACTAAAGATATGTTGGCAATCAGTTTGGCATTGGCCTCGTGGTCATGGATATTTGCAAAGCAGTGACTGTTTGCTGATTGGAAGAGCTGTAAAATATGGAAATTTCCCTGAAATAACTCTGTTTGGACAGATGGACTTCATAAGTAGTACTAATGCATTGATGATACACATATACCTGCCTACGCTCACCATCTGATGTGGGTCAGCACATTAACAGGACGCTATATTCCACTACTATGCAGACTCACGGATCATCAAGGTATATATCATTACACTCATATCTAATGTAATTGCAAGCAGACGCTTGCAATGCCAGGTCATTCTGGAGGTCTGGCTTATTTCAGCACTAGCAAGTTGGTTTGTTTTTCTCCCATAAAAACTCACATAAGTGGTATACTTCTGCATACTATGGCTTTAGTTGACCCCATCGTATCTGATGCAAATATTGAGGGGTGAATGCTTATTCTGTCTTGCCCAACAGGGAGACAGTTTACTTTAAAATATGTGGAGTGGTTCAAGATGGTGCTGAAATTTGGCTCATGAGTAGATTGAACAGCATGCTAGTAGTAGTGCCTTGTCTGTTTTCTACCATTAAATATATCTTAAAGATTTTATCTGTTATAATAAGGATTTTGAAGGTTGCCTTGAGAAATTACACCATTGAAATTCCCCAGACTGCTTACGGTGTTTTTACATAATGCACTGAAGTTATTCCATATTAAAATGCAGTGCTTATAAAAAAAAAAAAAAATTAATTTTTATCTTTGTTGAGATTGTCTGCTAAAGATGGTAAGATCACCTACTCTACCTTTTTTTAAAAAGTGTGCAAATGGAGATACTGGTTTGCCTTAGGGGCAAAAGCAACTATAATACTGTCATTAATACTGTGTTATGCCAAGTACAGACTTCAGGAAATATGACATACTAATATCTGTATAACTTCCTCTTTCAAGCTCTTTCATGGAGCCTCTTGCATCTCGTCCAGGGCTGTTTTCAGCTTTGAAACATAGAATATTGTATAAGACTTTGCCACAAAGAAGGAAATGACATCATTGGTGTACCTATTCTATTTCTGCCTTTCACTGGATGTCTGCATCAAAGATGGAAATTTAAACAGGAATATTTTGGTTGACTTATAAAACCTAGTAGTGTTGCATATGTGTCCCTCTAGGCACTACATATCATTCTTTCCTCTTCTAAAATTGGGAGAAACAGCTTTCTGTCATGCTCATATCTGCCTTTTTTCCTTAGCTTCTCTGTCTCACATCTTCCTTCCTTTTGCTTTTTCAAAAAAAGTTCTGTGTCCTGCTTGTGGTTTGTAGAGTAGATTGTATTGACTTTTGCTAGTAGTTCACTGCCCTTAAGTCTATTACATTGATCTTGCACTTTGACACTTTCATTTGTACTCCATAATACCCAAAGTGTCTTCCTGGTCCTCACTGATTCTGATGCAGTTTGCCTGTTTCTTGATAGAGGAAAACCACCCCATCTGGATCTGCTTATATTTATGAAACGGTATTGACTTCGTACATCTGCACATAAAAAGCTTTCTCTCTCATCCTGTGAGAATGATAGCCCCTTGCTGATTGTGTTGTTCATAAAATTGACTATTAATATTTTGTCATGGAAATATTCTCAGGAAAAGCTGTTAATTTTACAATTTTACTTTCCAGTTTTTACAACAATAACAACAACAAAAAAAGGCTTTGGAGGAGAGATTAATTTCTTTTTAAATTGCTGCGCCTTTACAAGGTGTCATTTTTCTTTAGATAGTAGCATGGAAGAGTAAGCAAAGAATTGGTCTGCTCCTCAGGGAGGAGCCATGCCATGAAAGGAAAATCTTTTTGTATGTTGTGGCAAATAAAATAGGAAATGACTGAAGAGGGCCCACCAGTTGCAATAAAAGGCAAAGCTTTCTTTACTGAGGAAGAATAGAGAGTGCCTGAATTTTAGAGTAAAAAAATTTACTTTATCGATTGGTTTTTGCTCTTCAGAAGTGGAGCAAAATATTCGTTGATAAAGTGGCAGAGAACCTTAATATATTAAGAGAGTAATAATTTTTAAGGATAGCAATATAGCAAGTCCATGTTATGGCCATAAAGCTGTTTTATTTTTGCAGGAACATGCAGATACATTCAAAAAGTGTGATTGCATTGAAGCCCTGAAAGTACTGGAATGCCTCCTGCTTGCCAGCCTTCTTTAAGCAATGTGCTTGAGAAAGAGGAGGGTGAGCTGGTTTGGAGAAGTATCATGCCACTTATATTTGTGATTGGCTCAAGTGCTGATAGGCTTATAGGCTGAAAAATGTAAAAATATTTATGTGCCCATGTAGGTTGTTACTGGACAATATGTTGGCTTCTTTGTGATATTTATAATGTGAAAGAATTTTGAAGGTTTTCCCTTCTGTATCTTTTTTTACCTTTTTTTTTCCTCCTTCTTTTTTTTTTTCTTTCTTTCCTCCAACCCACTCTTTGTCTCTTTCCCCACCCTGTTCTTTGGGAAACAGAGGGAAATGCTTGCACTAGTTATCAAAACAAGTTGGTTTTGATTCTGTATGTCCTCAAAATAACTCTTCCCATTTCCTGGCTCCACACAAACTCTACTTCAGATCCAAACAGCAGTCCTGAAAGGCAAGCTTCAGGAATTAACAAGAAATGGCTTCCTCCCCCCCTTCTGTTGTCTTCCTCTTCTACAGTAAAAATTGAAGTAATCACTGCAGATAGGGTAGCTTTAATAATATGCTCCACTGGTTGTCTACAATGTTGGCCTATAATCCTTCAGTGTATAGAAATGTTAACTGCCCACACTAAAAGTTTGCAAATAAAGTAACTTATTCCCATATTACTTAAGGAAAATATTTTGAAAGCTTGAAATGCAGCGGTAATATAACATTAAACTTGAAAAATGTTGACTGAGAGAAAATGTTTTCTTTTCAAAACCATACAAGTGCTTGGAAAAAAAAAAGAAAAAACCCCACTTTCCTTATAAAATGTCAGCTCTTATTCTGAATCTTCACATTAAGCTTGTTAAAATACCTACTCTTTTACTGTAACAAACAGCAGACATATGGGAGGGCAGAATAAATTGAGAACACTTAATCAATTGGGATCAAGAACACCAGGCAATAGCACATGAATGTAATACTCTTTTGGTCAGAGTATGGTCTCTGATGTGTCTTTTCAAGTGGAGTGCCTGTAATTTTCTTGGTTGAAGAGACTGTGATGGGAAGAGACACAGCTGAAGTATTCCTGCATCCAGTCTGTACTGTATTTTTGAAAGCCTCATTGCTTTCAAAAGCTACAAGGGGGACGTGTTCCTACAGGGGGATGTGTTCCTTCTGTAACCGTGACCAAGCACACCCTTACCTCCAGTAGCAGTCTCTCAATTTCTTGTGTGTCAGTCTACACACATGCAATACAATAAAGCCCCAGTTAATGCAAGTAACATAAATACCACCCTAATTGGTAAGTGATTTAAAAGTATTTTATATCTGAGTGTGGCAACATAAACTAAATGTTGTAGAACCCATGAAGGGTATGATAACGGGCATCTTGCTGAGGGATATAGGATACCAGAGGATGCTTCAAAGAGAGCTATAGTCCTACATTGTTAAATATTTTTGCACAGTGCCTTAAAGACAAGAATCATTGTCTTTTTGTAATGCTTGCACCGCTTCCAGAAAGTTAACGTCCTCTTTCATGATAGGAGTCCTTGGATGCCGCACTAATACCAATGATAATAATAAGCATATAGCAATCTGCCTACATTTGAGGAATTCAAAGAATAGTCAAAGGGAAATGTATAAAGTAGTAGAAGGAATTATGAATAGAATCAAATTTATCTTGGAGGAAAAAAAGAAAATTTAAGACTAAGGAGTACCCAATAGTAAGATTTGGGAGTACCTTCAGAGAAATAGTAGCAAATCTATTAGATTAGTAATTTACAGTTAGACTAGGCAAACTAGACAAGATTATACTGTTAACCTGAAAAATCCAGGAGGAGGAGAGAGGTACATTATTTAATAGCAATTTCCAAAATTCTAAGGTAGACTACTGTAATATTTTCATTTAACAGTGGATATACAGAAAATCACTGTAGTTCATAAGTCTGTCTATATACCACCATATCAAGATCAGTACTAAAAAAATCTAAGTAAATCAGACATAAGTGGGAAACTTTATATATAACATGATTTACTCATACTTCAGTGTGTAAACATTATAAATATCCTACAGCAATATAGAACTTCAGTAACAGATGGGTTGTCATATTTCTGAATTTCATTGGGTTTGGTAGCTTAAGTTATAACCTTAATATTGTGTTAATATGAATTACCTATTGGATTCACATCTACATTGAACTAATGAGATTTTCAAGCAAGCAATGTTTAAATTGGATTTAAGGGAAATAAGTGCTGGGAATAAGGGAATACAACAGAGAACATTATTACAGAATAGTCACTAGTACTTTGAATTTTATTTTAAACATTAAATAACCAGTGCACAACAAGCTTCATGATTAGAAAGTAATTGAACAAATATCTTGGTTTTGTTGGAAAATTGTAATCTATAAGTAATATCAGTAAAGAGTATATAATTTTCAAAAACAATCTGAATGCTTAAGGATTTTGATTATGTCATCTGAAGTGTTAAAAGTGAGCATTGAGGTATTGTAAATGAACAGATGGTGGTTACTTGTGCTCTAAAATTCACTTTAAAGCATCTCTTAAGCAGTTTTGTGAATATGCATCATGACTGAGTGAAACTAAATGTGGGTTTGTACTAAAGGCTTTTTGTGCTTTACTGTTTGTATGCATTTATTGGCCTAGATAGACAGTCTATTACTTTATGGCGTTGCCTTTGGCTCTGTTTCATACTGTGGTGTAGATGCCTTCTCCTAGAACTGCTTCTTTGGTTCTTTTTGCTTCACAGTAGCCTTTCTTAAAAAGCAGAAAAATAGTGAGTACCTTTTATAATAAGTTCACTGATGGGCATCTGATCCAATAAAGGCAACGAACAAATAAAAGGCAACTAAACAACAGTGTTCTTCAACAGGAATGAAGCTGGTCCTGTGTGAGATTGAAAATTCATTTTAACAATTGCATTATTTCAGGACTTTAAAAAAAATAAAAATAAAAGGAGGCTGGTTGTCTTCCCTCCTGACTGCAGTAGGTTGATGCCCTATCATCATCATTATTCCAGTGCCAACAACTGTGTAACTTATTGTCATATTGCCCCTTTAGATGTGCTTTAGCGTAGTCCAGGAGACTGTTAGAAAGGAAAGCAACCAAAGTTGTCATGTAAACCATATATTTGCTATCTAAGTGCAATCCATTTTTGCTACTATGCATGAATGAATCTTCTGTTGTTAAACAGAGACAAGAGTTGTTAGGGTTGGACAAGGTGACCTCCAGAGGTCCCTTCCAACCTCAACCATTCTATGATTGTGTGAGTATGAAGCTGTCTTGTATTAGGACTTATTTTTAATCATTACCTTGAAATGAAGTTAGAGACAGCCTTATGGGTAAGCTGATGAATTGGCTGAGGACTTTGAGTAGTTTATTAAATAAGATATCAATATTATGTCTTAATTAAAAGTACTATGCAAGGGGGAAAAAGGATGACTTGTATTCAAAATGCTTAACTTGGAAAGGAAGACCTCAGTTTTCAGGAAAAAAACAAACCAAACCCAACAAAAAACCCAAGTGAAAATTTCTTCAGTATTTACTCCTCTTCTTGTATACTAAGGTACCAAAGGAATAATGTTATTCCTGGTTTTATGTCACTGTTTGACAAAATGATTTCCTGTAGATTCTGTAAATTTTATACTAGCTTTGTTAGATGCAACTTTGCAGTTAAATCTGTAAAATAACATGATTGATATTTTTGACAAATCCTTCTTGTGTTTTGTGACTACTGGTCTATAGCTCCTATCTTTGTTTCATTTAATAATTTAAAACAAAGTAGAGCATATTCTTGACCTTCAGTCAATGATGTGTAATTATTTTACACCTGTATCTTGCACCATTTTTTATATTCTGTTTGATTATTTTGCTTGCTTTAACCTGCATAGGATGAAATAATTTAGTGAGAGCATATCCCTGAAGTATCTAAGAAATAGAGATTTAGTTTAGTTATTTAAGCTCTTCCTGGGCTCTGTGCAGGGAATTGACATCTTCAAAGTACTGTTTGACCCACTTAAAGTTAGTTGTGTAGGACAGGTGGGGTGATTTGTGCTCTAGAGATGTGTTTCGTACCCTCCGCAACTGATAAGGGAATCTAGACAAAGAGCTTAAATTCAGCCTAGCTTTTAGGTGGCTGCGGTTTTCTGGGAGGGATCCACCTGCTGTGTATTTCAGTTTTGACTTCTGATCTGTTGATAATTTGACATATATTTGAGATGCTGTTTTGTCTGTTTTATTTTTATAGTCAGTTAAAAACTACACCAAATGTCATGTGAGAAATGAGCAGATCTGCAATAAACTGACCAGCTGCAAAAGCTGCTCGCTACACCTGAACTGCCAGTGGGACCAGCGGCAGCAGGAGTGCCAGGCACTACCTGGTAAGGGCTGTGGGGCAGCAACCCTGCTTTTTATAGTTGTTTTCAAAACTGAGTAAATCTCCTCCATTATTGCCAAAGAATATTTGTTCAATGAGTAGACCTGGATTTGTTTCACTTGTGCTGACTCTCCCTGCCTAACCATGCCTGTGCAGGTGAACACAGGTGTAATTACATCGCTGATTGATATATCAATGCTACCTTTAAACTTGTTAGGAGAGTTAATAATATTAGCGAAGGCATAATGGCATGTATCTCTCTGCACAAGCCAGTGACGAGTTCTAGCCTGTGGGGATCACTGAGTGCAGAGCTGAATTGCTGTACTGAGTCCTTTACTGTTACATATTCACTGACACTGTTACTTTTGCTAACTGGGGTCTTATCTTATAAATTATATTTCAATTATACTTCAATTTCCCTGTGCAGATAGGGCCCTAAGATCTAGTTTCTTGATTGTCTGATGTTGGTAATACTATGAAAGCAGTGAATATTAAAATGCTAATATAAAACACCCTTAGAAGGTGACTGTTAACATTCTGAAATAATATTTATTCTGTAATTCATATTCATAACTACATATATGCAGTTAGATATTAGAACCTTTTCCATTTGATCTTTATGTCCAGATGAAGTTAATGAACACATTTTTTTCACAGAGATTATTCATTAAATAACTTTATTCATTAAATAACTTTAATCAATTTATTCTGTGCAGTTTAAAACTGCATTTGTGTAATCTTTGTAAAGATTAACTATAACAGTTGTTCTGAATTACTTACTCATCTTTTAATAGTTATGTGAATCTGAGTAATGCTGAAATATGTTGAAGAGGAAATATTTTCTAAGATCTTACCTTTGATGAATTTACTATCATTCTGATGATTGCATTTGTATTTAGGCAAATCTAAATGCAAAGATAGGATGATAAAGCAAAGATAGGGTAAAGTTGTGATCTCTTAATTCTAGGACAGGTGTTTTCAGATTTTGAAATTTACATAACACTTAGGTAAAGCGATTGGTTAAAGCACTATTAATTATGTACATAATCTAGTATTTAATATTTAGTTGTGCTCAAATCTGAATATAAGGAAGAAATAGTGTCATAATGATATTGTTACACTGAAAATTAGCATATACCTTATAAATATTTTGTAAGTTGTTAAAAGTTTCTTTTCATAAAATACACTAATCAATATGATACTACTTGGTGTTTTAGAATTTATGTGATGTGAAAAGGGAAATTGAGTGTGGGATGTATTTTGAATTATGATGTCAGGAAGATAAAATTCAGACTCCCTTGGGTTTTTAAAAGTTTTTTAAAATCGGCTTTAATCATATCCTTTTTACACTAGCTCATCTGTGTGGGGAAGGGTGGAGTCATATTGGAGATGCCTGCCTCCGCATAAATTCTAGTCGTGAAAGCTATGACAATGCCAAACTGTATTGCTACAATTTAAGTGGGAATCTTGCCTCATTAACAACCTCAAAAGAAGTGGAATTTGTCCTGGATGAAATACAGAAGTATACACTTCAGGTAACTTCAGTAACTGTAATTGATGCTTAAGTGAATTAAATTTGCTTTGAGAAATCTATTTTAGGGATTTGTCCAAAGAGAGGAAAGTTTATGCCTTCAAAGAAATGTAGCATGGTGCTAAAGACTGATATAAGTCGTGTGTAGGATATTAAGGAAATCTCATGTTTAAAGCTAATGATACAGCAGTTCCCAAGTGTTTTTTCTTATCAGATTTAACTGTTACAGGTTACTGTTTACTTTCAAGATGTGACTCAAGAGAATGGCTGGAACACTGATCTGGGAAATCCCAGCCCCTTTAATACACTGTGACAGCCGGAATCAAAACAAGACAAAATAATTTTCACTGTAACAGAGAAAGAAATCCCAACTTTCACATCAGTATCCATAAAACTGCTTGCAGGATTGGTTTTGGGTGGTCAATAGCTAGGCTGCAAGCAATTGAGGACAGGAAGGTACTGAAGATGTGTACTTCTCTTCTCTGGAAAATCCTAGCTCCCTATATAACTGGTATGTGGGATCAAAGGGTCACAGAGAAGCTGTACTAGTATGTGAAGCATGTGTATTCCCTGTATGGCAGCACCAGAATGAGCCAGGAGCTAATTAGATTTCTGTGATAATGGTGGGGGAGGGAGAGGGCTGAAAACTCTTATATTCCTCTGGCAAATACAGGAAGCTGCCATCAGAATATTCCTTAGGAAAGCGATCCATATTAACTTGTTAACTGTGGGACAAAAGAAGGGAAGTTGAAGATTAATTACCTGTCCATGGGTGGTCAGGTTCAGTTTTTCAGCAGTTAAATGTTCAAATGCTTATCGCTGTTTAAACTGTTGGAAAGCCTACCCACATCATCGATACACGTATGTGAAATACATGTATGTTCAAAAAATGTCAAACCCCTCAGTGTACCCTCAGACAGAATGTCTTAGCAGATAAGATTCCATTACAAGCAAATCAGTTCACCTCAGCAAAGGACATTTTTTAAAGTGTGTATTTTGATTTGTAGAACATGCACCATTTCTTTGTCTGTAGAAAAAACCCTAATTTTTAAATAGCTTAGGATTTTACAGTTACAGGAAAATGAAAGATAATTATGAATAATAGTTAAAGCTCTATAAAGCTAGTATGTGGTTGGCAAAGCTGTTATGTTGCAGATGAATTGAGATGCATACAAAGGAAACAGCAGTTAAGGGTTGCCTTTGTGTTATACTAAATCTGAATGCAAGAGTTTAGGGACATATACTGTGAATCAAAATATTCTATATTATCCTTTTTAGTGTTTCATTTCAAGAAGGAGATGCGAACATAGGTTATGTACTTCAGTTTTGGGGTTTTTTTCCCAACAAATGTAGGACCTGGACAGGGCAAAATTTTTTTTACTAGAAAGATATGTATTTTCTATTATTTGCTAATAAAGGAGAGAGAGAAGTAATTCTTCTATGTCAGAAGATGTCCCCTGATATTGTACTTGAAACACATTCTGTCTGTCCACTCCTTGATATGAGATAATGTTGAAAATGTAATTGAAACCAAAATAACAAAATCACAAATGGCAATGATTTCTCTAGTTAATTATTTTGCTGCCTTTTTTTTTTTTCTCTTTTTTTTTTTTGTCTTCCTGATTCCTATTAAAATACTGCACAGGAGGCCTTCAAATCTAATAGTGCGTGATAGAGTATTGATATGACTGATATTACCTGACTGGCTTGAGGTGTAGATGAGAAATAGCTTTTTTTTAATGTTTGGAAGCTAGATTTTTCTTACATTTCAGAGCTTAGAACTTCTACAAGGTGATATCCTGCTGAGCATATCTTTTTTTAAATGAAGTATATCCTGAGCCAAGGTGGTGATGTAAATTTGAGATACTTCACATACAGTTTATGCAATTGTAGACAAATGTATGCACTTCAAAAGTATATCTTGGGTTAAGTGATCATTCAGTTATCAGAATCTCTAATGAAATTCTACCGTGACTTATCCTGGTGTTTTCAGTGACATTTAGGAAAAAAATTTTTTTTTTTTCATTTGTATCTGTCTGTCCAGTTACATTTATTCTGTGTGAGATAGCCTAAATGACTTATCAGGTGTGACAGAGGATCTCTGAAACTTCCTGATTTTTCTTTTGCCTGCCTTTTCCTCTCAAACTGCAATCATAATGATTTAAGGAGTGAGATTTCATTTTAGATGGCTTGTTTTTGTGACAGGTGGTGGTGTGGACTTCACAAATGTAGTCAGAGCAACTGTAAGGTGAACACTATGCCTTTACTCTGTATTATCTATGGTGGAGTTTGACTTGTGTGGTTAACATCGAAGGCTTTAAAATCTTTCAACTATGGGAAACAAAAGCTTTCAGGATTAGTGAATGTGTCAGAGCAGCATTTGGAAATAAGAATATGGATCTGTTATTATCTCTGCTTTATTTGATATTCTTATACTGAGAAAAGAAAACAACATCGGTAACTGTTGTGTATTTTACAAACTGTTAACATAGTGTCAGTAAATACTACAGCCTGGAAGAATTTAAGAATAATTTATTGTTCGTAGAAACAATGTGGGACCTTGTAGATTGTTTTCTAATACACAAAGTCCTTATTCTGGGACAAATTTAGGACAATTTCTTCGTCATGTTTAGAATGATACAAATCATTGATGCTTTGGAAAGATTCAGAGGGAGGAGGCTGCCATTGTCTCCACACCCTGTCCAGACCTCATTGAGAATCAATAATTTCTCTTAATTCCAATACTAAATTGGAAATCAATACATTGCCTCCTTTTAAAGGATAGGGAGAAGGTTTATTTGGTACTAGAGAGAGGGACAAAACAAAGACCTTGTAATATGAAGTCAAAACACTGTTGAATTTGCAAATGTATTCTAAAACTATCACCAATAATTTAAAGTCTAATTTGTATTTTTCACTGAAAATAAATGAAATTCTTTAAGAGAATGCCAAAGTAAATACAATCGATAGACTGCAGATTCCTGTACTAAAGCAAAATGACACTTGATATTTTTTCTTATATGCTGTTTTATTGACCTAGTAAGCAAAATACTATGAAAGGGAAGATTCAAGTTTTTCTGCAAAGTAGATTAAACAGCAATATGAGGTTAATTAATTGTTCCTGCTAATATTCAAATGTTGTATACTCATGTAAATGAGCAATTAGTTCTCTTGGGAGTTTGCTCACTGTGTGAGTGTGGGATTTAACTAAAAATAATAATTTTCTTGTTAGCATGCAATAAATTCTGAGAAGATTTAGTTTTGGTGTAGTAAGCATAAACAAAGATGAGAACAGTTTTAAACAATGGCTTTCATTACGTAAACTGTTTGCAACTTTTCCTTTAACTCAGTATTCTCAGGGCTAAGCATCCTTTATAAATTACACTTGAGTGTAGGCTGCAGTTAATTAGTGAGCTTTGCATGGTGATGTTATTCCTTGTTAGCTCAAAGTATTCTCAGAGGGCTGTATATTTTTATGGTTTTATCATATGTTTGGCTGTAGAGAAGCTGACATGTACTTTTTTTCTGAATCAGTCCCATTTTACTACAGTTTCTAGCAGTCCCACTTTACTATAGTGGGTTTGGAAGTTTAATAAATTATTTCAGCACTGTGTCTCCATACTGGAGTTGTTGCATTGACTGCCCATTCGTTCACCTCTAGTTTAACTGTCTTCCTACTTTAAGGAGCTGGGGAGCTCAACTCAGCTTGGATGCCTGGGAAGAGAACCTGAATTTCCAAAAAAATTGTCCCCTATAAAGAAGAAAACTCAAGGGTATCTAAACCAAAGTCACACTGGAATAGTAGCTATAATCTCTGTAGATGGAAATTGGGGAAGTTGGAGTCTTTTCAGTTTGCCAGATTTTACATGTTTTTTTCACCAATGCCACAACAGCAAAATTTGAAAAGACTAGGAGAAATAAGTGTTCTTATGACCTAATACATGACTCCTACTACTAATTACATCTAGATTTCATCATTTGTGTCTAACAGATACTCAGACACTTAAAAACCATGAAGCTTGCTTCCACTGCTTCTAATGGGTCATTCACTGGGTAAATATTTACAAAATATGAAATGTGTAGGTATCTAGCATAGTTAGAATCGATGCATAGTTAAGGAATAGAAACCAAGCAATGAGGTAGTAAATAGAATGGATGGCTTCTCTTCATATACCTCTTATTTTCAGTAAGCAGGTTTTTTGTTCATAATGATGCAGAAAAGAGCCAAACTAACTGCAAGCCCTTCTCAAAACTGTGAACGTTGTGGAAATATGAGCACTAAGGGGCCACTGTATTTTCAAAGTTTAATTGTATGTTTCTTCCTAGGGCAACTATTTTCCTAGAAATCGAGGAGTTCAAACGACTCTTGAAAAGTTTGTTGAAGTTCGGTAATAACATATTGTGATGCACACATTAGAAAATGAGTCAGAAGTGTATCATACACTTCCAGGACAATTTAAGATCCAAAGTGAAAGGAATTTAAATGAAGGTGGGGATAAATTTCTGAAAGAGAGAGATAATTCCTTAGCAATTTGCATAATTAAGAAACAGAGGCGAATTTTGAGCCTCAGTAGTAATTGGCTATTCAATAAAGATAGACTTGTTCACTTCACTCATCTGCAAATTATTCAGCCCTCATTAAATTGGTGCTGAGGTAGCAGTAGTGCCTGGAAAATTTGTCATGACTATAAATGATCACATCCACTGTAGATCTCAAAGCAGCTTAGTCTGACTTAAATTTTCTGAGTAAACAGTGGATTTAACATGAAGTATCAGCTCTGTAGTTAAGGATACACAATTTTCCTTTCTAACATAGTTCCATAATTACTACTTAAAAGAAAATTAAAATTAGGTGGTTTAGAATAAGAGAAGAGCACATTTTTTGAAGTTATTAGTGATCAGTGTAATGGCTAAAAACTTGCCTTATGTTCAATTAAATGGGACTGTAGAGGTGAGTGCAGAATCACGTTCTATTGGTATGCATTGTATGACTGTAATTTTGCTCTTCTGTCAGATGAAAATAAAGCCCTGTCCAGCAATTTGTCTCAGAATTTAATAATTCCTAAATCTTTTCTAACTTAACATAAAGGTTGATTTCTCTCTTAAAAGGGTTTTTGGCAGCTTGTTATCAGTGTTATAAAAGACTGCTCTATAAAAACAGATAAAGCGTGACTAGCTGCATTTCAAGCACAAGTATATAGCTTCTAAGATGGGCTGTGAATTCTAAAAACTGGCCCAGAAAGAAATAGATGAGAGGAGAAACATATTCTAGAGAATGGTTCTAAATTTTAAATAGTGTAGTGCGATAAAGCTATGGAATAAGTCTCAAGATGTATTTGATTGCATTCTCCAGTACAATGTTAGTAAGGCCTGTTACAAGCTTTCCCAAGATGGATTTGGCCACCTGCTGTCTATTGCATTGCTTTGTCTCACTGTAAAATTTTACTTTGATAATTTCTGGGTATTTTCTTCTCTCTCTCTCTCTTTTTTTTTTTCTTTTTTTTTTTTTTTTTCCTTTTTAACTGATGACTTACCTAGAATGCTATTGAGTAAGCTTGGTTGTTGTTGATGTTGTTTTAAAATGAATTGTATATAATGCATAATAGGAGTTTTCACAGATATACCTTGGAGCCTGATTTTTTACAAAATTCTCCACTGAAACATTTGAAAGTATACATAATTTTTCAGAATAAGGTGAGTGATATTATTCCAGAAAAAATTGTTTCCATTTCAACAGTCAGAATATGAGCAGTGGTATTCAATAATCATGTTTAAATAAATTCTGGCCTATACATGTTAAATAAAAATAGAAAAATAGTATATTGTAATTTATATTTGCTCCTATGAGCCACTGTTTCCTCCCTATCCTTTCATCTTCCCACACGAAGGAAAAATTATTGAGGCAAAGTTTTATGAACTTCGCCATTTCATACAGAAATCTATAATGTAATTGTAATAATTCCTAAATCCATAAAGAATAATTATCTGTATTATTTAGTTAAAAAGCTATCATTTGTTCTCGTGACTTTTTCTGGTTGTGTCATGATGTAGATGAAATGCAGCTTTTAGCTCTTAACGATTTTAAATGGGAAAAAAAATGTTCAACACTGGTGTCCAAAGTAATGATAAATCATTATTTAAAAAGATAATGGTATTTAGAAGTTAAAAAATTTTAGAGGCATAAATAGAAGATCATTCCCTAGATACAGTTGAGAATTTTGGTTAAGAGATTCGAAGTTAAGATTATGATTCAAAGCAAATGGTTAGTCTCATGGCTATGCAAAACAGAAGCTTTTCCATTATTTATTAATAGCAGTAGTAGCAGGTAATAAGGCTCAAGTATTAGGGAACTGAAGACATCAAATGAAGAAGTATTTTGACAGCTAATGTCTAAAAATATGAAGTGTTGTTATTTTAATTACTAAATTTTTCCAACTCTTAAGATATTAAAAAAATACTTTCTTAAAACAAACATGACAAATAACTTCTGATAGCTAGAAAATAACTTCAATTGAAATAATTTTAGGTTTTATTATGTCAACAAAGAAGTAGGAGATATTGCCTATCTTATTGTTCCATATTCATGGCAGAGTGGTAGAGCTGAGCATAAATAGAACATGAGTAATACATTTTCCTTGTGGCCTTGTTGTATGCACTGTGTCACTGAAACTTCACTGGTCTGTCTTTGAATGTTTCTGCATGTGTGCATGTAACATCTGAAGGGACATCCCTTTTACACTACCTCTCTGTGAGACTGAAATCTTTATGAATAGCAATGTCTACTTCCACCCTGCTTGCCTGCTAGTGCTTTGTTAATCAAGAGATGGGAGGGTAGAATGACCACAATTTTTACCAAGTTTCTAGGTACTAGCAGCTGTAAAATGGAGCTGTACCATTTCTTTGGCTTCTAAATGAGCAAAGGTAGATATAGTCCCAAGTTGGACTAGATTGTCCATTGTTTTCTTGAAAGCTAGAGCACTGCAGAGCGTACTTTGCATTAAGGAATTCTTACACCTTCTCTAGAGACAGCAAATGCTCCCTTCCTTTTCTGTTTCGGAGCAATGAAGGAGGAGGTAGCTCTGATAAAACACTTAGCTTCTAGCAAAAGATATCAGCCTTGATGAAATCAGATTCTGCTAGGAGGAAAGAGCTGGAATAGGTTCTCCTGAACTCAGACAGAGAAAGTCTCCAGATGATCTTCTTGCCTTCTTACTAGTGCAACACACGATGATCATGCATTTGGCATTAAAGGAAAATTCTAGTAACTGTAGGAGCCACATGCTTTTGGAGTTCCTATTCACTTCTGTCCCCCATGGACTGGCAACTCCAGCAAATGTGGACTACTTTAAAGCACTCAGGAAAATTGTGACATACATTAGATACTATAATAATCAGCCTGAAGAACTGAGATAGGCACAGTCAAATCACTTAGAAAAAGTTACAGTACATTTCCACTCACCTGATGTCTGGCTCCCTAGTAGGAAGCTAAGCAGCAGGACAGCCCTGCTGTGGTGAGACAAAGGTGTCCTGAGTAAGAATAATTTCCTGAACTAGGTCATGTCATTGTTTACTGACAAGTTCTTGCATGTGTACATGTTCACATGTGTACTCATTCACTTGTGTGTTGGAGCTTTTCCTCCTTCCTCAAATAGAAAAGGAATTGATTCTGACTGAGTTGCAGATTCCTCTTCAACTCTGAATCTGAACAACTTACTAAATGCCAAATACAGTGAGGACAGGATGGGTTTCTCGGTTATGGTTTTTGGACATATTGAAAGTATACAGTCATCAAGGCCTTGAGGAAGAAAGAACAAGTCTTCAGAACTCTCAAAGGAGTAACTTTCTTCCCACTTACGTGTTGAGCAAAGATCGTCTGACCTTCCAATAAAGAAGCTGGTATTCTTGAGAAGAAAAATTCCGACATATTTGGGGCTGATTTCGTGTCAGCAAGTGTTTTTCTGAAGTGAAGTGTTGATCTGTACTGTATTTTTCACCCACCTGGTTTGATAACAATATTTTTCAAGAGGCCTGGAAACTAGAATCTTACATCAGTGAGTTCTGGGTACAGAGAACAGGCAGTTTGGTTTCCTTTCTGTCTGGTCCTATTCAGAAGCATTTTTGGCAAGATATTCAAAGCAAAGGAATCAGTTTCCTACATTCATTTTGCATTAAATGAAACAACCGTAGAGTTCAAGTGAAGGGTGTTTTAACTCTCATTATTTATTCAGCCTGAAGAAGAAACTGGATTGGCATTCTCATTCGGCATCTTTGAAGTCCCTCAGTTGCTTCAAGTACTTTGAGACTCCCAGCTCTTATGACTGAACCTTTCACCAGTTTGAGAGATAAGGACTAGATTTATGCTTTTTTGGTGAAGAAATTAGTTTGATAGTCACAGCACACTGGTGGCTGCAGGTGTCACAATGGAACTTCCTGAATTCTCTATTCACTGTTTGTTTTTTCCTGTTGGCTTTTGTGCAGTGTAGCAGCAGTTGTTTTTGCTGATAAGCTTTGGTGATATCAACACACAATCTCTCCACACTATCACCAGCAATCTTCAGCTGTAGTCCACCACATCATGGAATTAATGCACATAATTGAATATGTGTTTTAAGCATGTCTGTGGAGAATTTTGGTGGCCTACTTCTCAGCTATTTACCATATTTTAATCAGACATTAAAAAAATGTTTTGGATAATCTGTTTTTGGCATCCTAACAACATGCCCAGAACATCATAGGTGAGCCTGCAAGGCGGTAACTTTGATGGTGTGTATTTGATAACATGCTAATCAGCGTTCAGGTCTGTATTTTGATGTGTTACACTAGCAAAGAGCCAAAGATGGTACATATGGAATTTGAGATATCTGACACAACTATAAGTTGTTCAAATATTACAGCTATTAAGAATGTGGTGACTATGATATGTGTTGCTTTTCCCAGAAGTCTTTCATTTCAGGGGTGCTGCTTTTATCTCCTAAGGCTGCTCTGGCTTTCACGACCCTCCCTGGGACTTTGTCATCATTAAAGGGGTTCTGAGACACTCTCCTACTCAAATAGAAGAATTTCTCTCCAAATGTCACTGCTGCACTGTCAGTTTTCATTATTGGCCTGACATGCTTTTCACCATAGCTGGAATAGGATCTCTGTTTTCCATATACTGATGCTGAGGCCAAATTATTTGGCAGTGCAATCGAAACAGTCAGTAGTATGTTGAAGGTTCTCTTGGCTAGAATTCCTCAGCCCCAAAGTAGGGATTTAGGGTTGGTTTAGGCCTGTGTTTGTCAGCAATTTATCGTGCCTAAGCCCCTGACATTTTTCATACGTGCCTGGTATGCACACTTAGCATTCTACAGAGAGATGTCTAGAGACATGCATAAATATCTAAGGTTTTCTGAGGCATGTGGACCATGTACATATACAGCAATCTAGGCAACTAAATAACAAATAAGACAACAGATGTAATATCTACCACTTTCCAGAAGCCCAAGTTCCACTTTTACTGCTTGCGTCATGTTCTTTTTAGTATCCAGAACGTGGGAGCTCTCACAGACACCTGGAAAGTTGGTCCCCTGGGGTAGCAATGAAGTTATGAAGTAAATACAGAAGTAAGACGCAAGAGTGGGTGGTGGCATTTTTGCTGGATGTTCTCATTGCTGTTCAAGAGTCTCCCAGAGTGCATCGCTGCTTATGGAATGGAGCATTTCTTAGTCATTTTCCTATGTATTCAAGTCTGTTCTTGCATCTGTAAGTCTGTTAATTGCTGTAGCAATTTTTGTTTGATCATGGTCCCAACTGATGGGTCAGAAGAAGAAGAGAGCGTAGGGAGTACATTTTAGGGAGGTCAGGAATGCTGATTATCTACCTACTGATTTTTCAAAAAAGTAATTACCACTGGTATTTCTGAAGCAAAATTAATAATCCTTCATATTTCAGTTTAGTCTAATGAAGCAGGGGAAAAAGAGGAATGCTCTGATCAGGTGTAGATTTAAGAGCTCTGAAAGATTTTTCAGCCATGGATTAAACCTGAGTGGCCAAAGAAAGATGTGAGACCAAAGATGAAAGATCTCTCTGAGAGATAATGGCAGTGACTCCTGGTTCACTTGTGAAATACCACATAGATCTTGAACAGTGGCAGGTTCCCTTTAGGTATATTATAGTGTTTTATGTACCTTGGCTTGTAAATTAAATCAGTTGAGAACCTAATTCACAACCAGATCAACATCTCTGCTTTGGAGCTGACAACATCTGTCCTTTGCCTGGTGCAGATAGCTGTGTTGTTTGGCTCTCTGGTATTCACCTACTACCACACACCTGTCACAGCCCATAGTCTCTCTATATCTCTGTTCCTTATGTTTAAACTGGGGTTAATGAAAACTGCCTGCACAGAGATTACATGAGGAAATGTGTTTATTTTCGGTATCTTCAGATTTTTACAGTGATGGAACCAAGAAATGTATGTAGATTTATCCTGGAACAGGCAAATCTGCTTTTTCTCTTGGTAATTGTATAAAGACGAAATGATAAAAATGAGTAGAATTTGTATGATGTAGTTTTACTGATACATCTTAAATATTTTTTGAGAATTAATGCTTTTTATGTTTTCCAGACTAGGTTTTTTATAGCTTATAGATCAATACTAAAAGCGTATTCAATGTGTATTTAGTGGCATTGAGTTGTGGATGTGCCACTTTCATCTCTGTCTCTGAATTGCCTAAAGATGCTGATCAGTATCAGCAATACAGATTTTAGAGGATGGAATATTTATCCTCTTTTTTCCTGAACTTTGATTTCTGTGAATTGCTGTTAACTTATGTATATTTTGCTATCTGCATTGGCCTAGCAATTAGTAATCAGTATAGCAGCCACTGGAAAAAAACCCAAACAATTTCATTATGACCAGTTGGCCTGGTTTCTGACTCTGTATCAGAATTAGTCAGAATTGACTTTGAACAGAACAAACACAGATTTTTAGTAGAACAGAAACATATAGTGGGTGGGTTTTTTGTTGGGTTTTTTTTTGGGGGGGAGGGTTCAGCAAGGTAGAACAATTAAGATAAAAACTGTATGGACAATGACTGATGAGATGATAAAGTGAGAAAAGAACATGGTGAATTCTCTCAAAATGTGAAGTTGTTGCTGCTGAGCTATTCTTTGAAATGTTTTAAAAAAAAAAAAACAAAAAAAAACAAAAAACCAAACCAACATTTTAACTAATTATCTCACTTTTGTTTCATTCTGATTCATAGAAAATTTCACCTTGGGTAGGTTTACGCAAGATCAACATCTCCTACTGGGGATGGGATGACATGTCTCCTTTTACAAATACAACTCTGCAGTGGCTTCCTGGAGAGCCAAATGACTCTGGCTTCTGTGCCTATCTAGAAAGAGCAGAGGTGGCAGGTCTGAAAGCGAATCCATGCACTGCAATGGCAGATGGTCTTGTGTGTGAAAAACCTGTTGGTAAGAAATCTCTTATACTCAGTTACTGTTACTGTCATGATTAGCAAGCTGTTTGGGTTTTCATTTGGCTAAGAGGGATTTTTGGACAATTTGGATTAAATAATTAAAAAAAAATTACTTTTTAATTTTTTGAAAAATAGGGAGCTTTAATGTAGAAAACAAATAATATTCCTAAAGCAGCAAATATTTATTTGTGAATTAGTTTATATGGCTTAGTTTGCATTACACCAAAGTTGCCTCTAAATCAGTAGTAGTCAGTGACAACAGTGATTGTAGCATGAAAGTGGCTGTGGAATAAGGCTGATGTTTTCTTTCTGAATCTTGCTGAACATCAGTGAATATTTTAATGGTCTAAACGACTGACAAAACCAAAATTCTTGTTTCCATCTTTTAGGTTTGTTTGTGTGTAAAGATTACTGTGGCAAATAGTCACTTGACAGTTCAAATTATCATTTTCATGCTCTGATTGTCCTATGTTTCTCTTCATAGCTGTGAGGTTGAGCACATGAAGTTCTTTAAATTTCCCCTTCAGATTTATTTTGTGCATTGTCTGTGCAAAACTGGAAAATAGCTGTATTGTTGGTGCATTGGGAATACTGCCTATCAATCTAATGGTTTTGCTGTGAAATTGTCAGAGTTGTTAGCTTGTATAACCAAAGTGTGATCTTACCAATCGTTTATTTTCTTATAAGCGATTCTAAATAGTAATGTAATTGCAAAGTGTATATTGTGCGTTTGTTGCTACTGCCATCTATATTTCCTAAAAATTTCATCTTTCACAGTGTTCTTAATTTTGGGTTAACAGTTAGTTATTTACCGGATGTTTCTCTGAATAGTAAAAGATACATCACAATGGAAGAGACATCTCAAAATGTAAAGAATACACTAAGTGGAACACAAATGACATTATTAAGATGCAGAATTTTACAATTAGATCAACATTATATCCATCTGTTACTGTGGTCTTGTTTTAAGGGGTTTTTTTTGATCTTGAGGTGCTTCATAGAATCATAGAATCATTAAG
>NW_009224364.1:3635-4481 GCF_000690835.1 Fulmarus glacialis | reverse complement strand
CCCCGCACCCCGTGCCTGATCCTGTCCCCCTGTCACCCCCTCCCCGCCGAGCTAAAGCTCCCGAGCCCTTGATGGCTCTCGCTGCAAAGCTCCTTACACCAGGGACCCTTCCTTCCCCGCCGCCCCTTCCTCCACAACCCCCCCGGCATCCCCCGGAGGCAGGTGGGTGCCGTGGGCTGCTCCTCCCTTACACAAAATGGGGTTGTTCTGCACCGTTTTTTGGCTCAGGCCTCCGCAGGGCAGAGGCGAAGGCTGGCGAGGGGGGTGCCCCATGGCTCAGCCCTGCGCCTCCCCGGACCCTTCGCCCAGGGCTCCCCTGTGGAAAGCAGGATGCGGCTCCTTCCTCCCGGCGCTCAGCTTAGTTTGGGTGGGGGCAAGGTGGGGAGGGGTGTGCACCAGCACCCAGCACCATGCACCAGCAACATGCACCAGTGCCCAGCACTATGCAACAGTGCCCAGCACTGTGCACCGGCACCATGCACCAGCGCCCAGCACCATGCAACAGCACTGTGCACCAGTACCCAGCACTGTGCACCAGCACCATGCACCAGTGCGCAGCAACAGCACCCAGCAGTGTGCAGCAGCACCATGCACCAGCACGCTGCACCGTGCACCAGCACCCAGGGCTGTGCAACAGCCCCATGCACCAGTGCCCAGCACCATGCACCAGCACCTTACACTGTTCAGCAGCACCATGCCCCAGCACCCAGCACCGTACACAAGTGCCCAGCACTGTGCGCCAGCACCCAGTACCGTGCACTAGCACCCAACAGTGCACACCAGCACCATGCACCAGTGCCCAGAACCATGCAACAGCCCAATGCACAAGCGCCCAGCACCGTGCAC
>NW_009224364.1:3150-3623 GCF_000690835.1 Fulmarus glacialis | reverse complement strand
CAGCCCCATGCACCAGTGCCCAGCACCATGCACCAGCACCTAGCATTGCACCCAACACCATGCATGGGTGCCCAGCACCTTGCACCGAGCACCTAGCACCATGCCCCAGCACCCAGCACTATGTGCAGTGCTGTGCACTGTGCACCATGCCACGCACCAACACCCAGCACCACGCACCAGCGCGCAGCACCCTTGCAGCACCAGTGGGGCCCTTCTGCCCCACGGCCGCTCTCCTTCACCCCTCTCTGCAGCCAGGCAGGCGAGACCCCCACCCCGCCGCAGCACGCTCCGCTCTTGCTCCTTCAATTAACCCTCCCGGCCGTGATTTATCCAAGGTGGCGGTGCCTGCGATAAATCCCGCGCTGCAGTCACTTCAGCCTGAGAGCTGCCTGATAAATATTTAAGCCGGCTCATAAATCATACGCCGGCAGAGCGGGGCTCTCCCGCGGCTCCGGCACGGGTCCAGCCTCTTG
>NW_009224364.1:2252-3135 GCF_000690835.1 Fulmarus glacialis | reverse complement strand
CCCGGTGCCAGCCTCTTGGCACCAGGCCTGGCAGCACCGAGCCCGAGCAACCAGCCCTGGGGGTTGGCAACTGGGGAGAAAAAAAAGAAACCCAAACAAATTGGGGTTTTTTTTGCCTGGTCCTGGGCGATGAACCCCCCTCGCCTCGGAGCATCTCTGCCCCGGCACGTGGTGTTTGTGCCTTGCTCTGAGTCAGGGTTTGCTGACGAGTTTAATGAGGCATCAGCTGGGAGAGGCTGGGGGGGGCAGGGAGGGAGCGGGTATTAATTGCTGTTATCGCTTGGGATGGAGAGGAGCGGGGAATTTACAGCCTGGGCAGGAGGGGAGCTGGGGGGAGGTGGGAGTGGGATGGAGGGGAGGGATGCTCGCGGAAGGGCAGTTCTCCTGCCAGCGGGGCCCAACCCCAAGTTCGGGGGATCCCTGGGCTGAATCCCGCGGCAGAGGACATGCACGATACCTCCCTACCCCACCACGCCACAGGTTTGCTGGAGCCTCCCGGGGAAGAGTCTCTGCCTCCTTGGCGAAGGTGCTGAGCCCCGGCCGGGCGGACTCCCGGGGCAGCGGGCTGCGACTGCCACCCCTAAAACACACATCAGGGACGGCTCTGGTCTCGGTGCACGCATGCCACCTCCCCATTCACCCTCTCAGTGCTCATTCCCTGCTACGAGGATCAGTGGCAGAGGTGCATATGCCCTCATTAGGTTTCAGAGTGAACACCCCAACCAGCAATCCCAGCATACCACAGGCAAAGGTGGCGGGGGGAGGCCTTATGCCAAACTGGAGAGGGAAGGAATGCGGTCCTGACCTCCCAGCGCTGCTTTCTGCCGACTCCTGCGGCTCAGCAGCACGGCTGGGCCACTCAAACGAACCCCAGCAGAGGCCG
>NW_009224364.1:1937-2156 GCF_000690835.1 Fulmarus glacialis | reverse complement strand
TGCCTGTCTCTCCCCGCTGCCTGGGCATCAGCTCCCGTGGGGGTCTGGGCTGAGGGGAGAGGAATCCCAGCCCTGGAACAGGGTGGTACAGTTTTTCCCTCTGGCACGTTAACTCTGAAACCTATCAAAGGCATGTTCGTAGGTGCCAACACTGATTTCCACTGCTATCCTTTTTAGCAAGCTCGGCTAGTGCAGGATGGGAACAGAAATGTCCGGAGG
>NW_009224364.1:678-1834 GCF_000690835.1 Fulmarus glacialis | reverse complement strand
AGACGCTTCCCTGTGCTGCATCCCCCAAAGCCTGAGAATTGGGGGTCCTTCCCTTCCCACTGGTGCCAGTGCCGGTACTGGGAGGGCTGTGCCGGTACCGCTGGCACCGGAGGTGGCTGGGAGTGCATGTGCTGAGGTGTCCCCAGGGCCACGGGGCACGGACCCACCTTGGGGTGAGGGACAGGGGTGAGCGGTCCCTGGGGTGGGAATAGAGACCGGGCATGGGGTGGGGGGGCACTTTTTGGCACTGCTGGGAAGAAAGGTGCCCGCTGGGACCTTCCTCGTGGCATTGGTACCCAGAGCATCACGGTCCCCAGTTCCCATGTCCTTGTCCTTCCTCCTTTCTCTATCCCCGGGCCAAGCCCGCAGGCGTCAGCAGGGAAGGGCTTCCCGCCAGGAGAGATGCTACGGATGCGATGGATTGGGGACAGGCACATTGCCACGGAGGAGGCAGCCCGGGGACGGGGCTGACGGGGTGACTGATGGGGAGACCACGTGCAGAAGAGGGTCGGTGGGGACCTGCTCTCACCCCGGGGTCTCCTGGCCCGGGCAGGGTCCCTGCTCCCTTGATAAACAAGTGGGGAGGGAGGAAGGCTGTGACAGATGGTGACACTGCGGTGGCATTTGCCACCTGCCCGGGCCCACATGGCCGCTCGCCTCTCCGCACACAGCGAGGTGGGGGGGGATGTGTTTTTTGGGAGCGATCCAGCAAGAGCCATCACAGCCGGCCCTGGAGCATGGAGGCCCCTGGTGCGGGGACGGGGACCGATATGACAGGGGACGTGTCCGCCTGACGCTGACATCTCGCGAGGGGACCCCGGGGCTGGCTCTGCCCGGCTGCAAGGGCAGGCGCGCTCCCTCTCTGCCACCCTGCAGCTCCCCTTGCCCCTGGCTTTGCAGGGAGGGGGGCAGCGGGTGACAGCAAACCTAAATATCCCAGTCCCCGGTCCCCCTCTGCGGTGCTTTGGGGGTCCCCGAGTGCTGGGGCAGCTTCTCGGTGGGTGAGGGGGCACCCCACTAGCAGGGTGCAGGGCTCCGGGCAGCCTCGCAGAGAGAGGGAGACCTTCAGAGCAGCGCTGGGAGGGCGGCTCGCCTCTTGGCTCTTTTCCCAGATAAAGGAAAAAAAAAAAAACAACAACACCCAAATAACAAAAAA
>NW_009224364.1:0-306 GCF_000690835.1 Fulmarus glacialis | reverse complement strand
GCTAAAACCCCTGCCTTCAAAATCATCAGATTTTGATAAAAACAATATTGCCTTACATATTTGTGTCTGCACCCCTTCCCCCTACACACCCTTGGACATCACGGGGAGGCCGAAGCTGCCAGGAGAGAAGGGCTTGACGCCTGCAGAGCAGTAAAGCCTGGTTTGGGGACATTCCCTCTGCATTTCCCTCCCACTCCACTGCGGCTGGACACACATTTTTGGGGGCCGCGTGTCATCACCCCAACCCCAGCTCCCTCATCAAGCCCAAAATGAGGTTTTAAGTTTTTAACCCCCCTGCTGCAGCCG
>NW_009224363.1:0-1114 GCF_000690835.1 Fulmarus glacialis | reverse complement strand
GCCCCTCACACCGCGATACGGGGCCCTCAGCGGGGGCCTGCTCCCCCCTGCACCCTGGGTGCTGAGGGAGCGGCACTGTAGGAGGAGATTTAACTCCTTTTATCCCCTTTCACGGGGATAACACGGTGGTGGTTGCCATCCGATTCTGTGTTAAGTTCGCCCTAATATCAGGGAAGAGGATTGGCATTCCTCGTTCAGGTTAATTCGGTTTTTCCATCCCTGCTGGAGCTGAGGTAGTGAAGTAATGCGGCGGGCAGGATACTTGTCGGTCCTTCAACATACCGTGAAGAAGGAAACCTTTCTGCCTGCCGTGCACACGTGCATGTATTCTCTCGCTGCTTAAGTCAGAAACATCGAGTTATGTTGAAATCCCATTCCTTGCAATAAGCAACATGCCTCCGGTGCAAGTGAAAGCAGAACACAGACTTGCAACTTCACAGGTTTTCCCTCCCAACCTCCCTGTTCTGTTTACCATCGCATACAGCCTGGCTGCCAGTTCTGCTCCTTCATTCACGCTGTGACCTTCCCCAAATCACCTCATCTCTACAGCTCATTTGCCCTTTCTGTGAAGCAAGGACGATATATTCTGCTGGAAAACATTATGGAATTGAAAGATGAAGTATTTTGGAACCGCTAAGCCGTATTATTGCTGTCGACGAACATCTTTTCTTTCCCAGCTCAGTGGTTGCCTAATCCTGTTAGTCACACTCGGAGGCCTCCCCCTTCTTTAGCAGCTTTAAAGTGGTTTTTGACCAGAGTGATCTTTGGTCCTGTGTCAGAACACACATACCTTCACGGTGTGCTGTCAGTGCTTCTTTTGGGTCCGGGTATTGTCTTTTAAAGGGTCACCCGTGTGTCAGAACACACATACCTTCACGGTGTGCTGTCAGCGCTTCTTTTGGGTCCGGGTATTGTCTTTTAAGGGTCACCCGTGGGGACAGAGCTGTATCACATCGAGTGAGATCCTGGGCAGAGCGTGCCCCCTCCCCACGAATTGGTAGAAATGGGTATATTTTACGTCAAGGCTTAGCTGCAAAAATCACCACGCACATGTGCCCCCGGAGACCTACCTACCGCCTGCTCCAGGCAGGGACAGCCGTGGGGGCAGAGGGGG
>NW_009224362.1:0-209 GCF_000690835.1 Fulmarus glacialis | reverse complement strand
GTCCCGTGCCACCACATCCCGTGCCACCACCACTGCCAACCCCTCGGCATCTCGCTGCCACCATCCGCCTCCCTTCCTCCGGCTCACCGACGTCTGAAGTCTTTAAAATCTCTCAAATCCTGTATTTTGATGCTAAGGGCCCGGAGCTCCGCACGTCCCGTGGCTTGGGAGGGGGGTGGCCCCCCCACGTGTCGCCTGCGCCGCTGGTC
>NW_009224361.1:1180-1397 GCF_000690835.1 Fulmarus glacialis | reverse complement strand
GGGCACCTACCATGCAGGAGGAGGCACCGTCGGCGCCGGCACACACCATCACGTCGGCGATGCGGTACCCCCAGTACTGCTTGCACTGCGCGTTGGTGAGCAGGGGCAGGGCCACCTGCTGCAGCACCGCCGGTGTCTGCGAGGCTGCGGGCGAGCGGGGCGGCGTCAGCGCCGGGGACAGGGACAAGAATGGGACAGGGCAGGGGTTGGGGCAGGG
>NW_009224361.1:587-1169 GCF_000690835.1 Fulmarus glacialis | reverse complement strand
ATGAGGATGGGGATGGGCTGGGTATGGGGATTGGGGATGAGTATTAGGATGGGATTTGGGGATGAGGACAGGGCTAGAGGATTGGGATGGGAATTGGAGATGGGGATGAGGATGAGGACGGGGATGAGGATGGAGATGAGGAAGGGACTGGGGATGGGATGGGGATTGGGATGAGGGTGGGTTCAGGAATGAGGATGGGAATGGGGACTGGGGTCGGGATGGGCATGACGATGGGGATGAGCATGGGGATGGGGACAGGGATGGGGATCGGGATGAGGATGGCATGGGGATGTGGATGAGGATGGGGATGGGGACGGGGATGGGGTCGGAGACAGGGATGAGGAGGAGGACGAGGATGGGAATTGGGATGGGGATGGAGATGGCGAAGGGGAAGGATCGGTTATGGGGTTTGGGGATGAGAATCAGAATGGGGTTTGGGGATGAGGATGGGGACGGAGGACTGGGATGGGGATGAGCATGAGGATGAGGATGAGGTCGGGGATGAGGATAAGGATTGGGACTGGAGATGGGGATGAGGATAGGCATGGGGGTGAGGATGGGGGTGGGGGAGGGGGTGGGGGT
>NW_009224361.1:0-537 GCF_000690835.1 Fulmarus glacialis | reverse complement strand
CGGAATGAGGACAGAGATGGAGATAGGGATGAGGATGGGGATAGGGACGGTGATGGGGATGAGGATGGGGATGGCGATGAGCATGCAGATAAGTCCAGGGATAAGGCTGGGGATGAGGAAAGGGATGGGGCTGGGATGGGGACTGGGATGTGGCTGAGGCTGAGGATGGGGATAGGGATGAGGACAGTGATGAGGAAGGGAATAGGGATGAAGACAGGGATAGGGATGAGGATGAGTCTGGGGATGAGAATGGGGAAGGGGATGGGGACAGGAAGGCGCGGTACCGTTGGGGGCAGTGAGCCCCCAGCCAGTGGTGACACAGGTCATGCCCCCTGGGAAGTCATCGGTGTCCTGGGGCAGGCAGACGGGGGACACACGGGCCGACAGCCGCGCCGGGGTGGCCAGTTTGAGCAGGGTGATGTCGTCGCGGATGGTCAGCATGTTGAACTTGGGGTTCTTGAAGACCTGGAGCAGGCAGCACCGCTCCCAGCGCCTGCACCCCCAGCCAGGGCACCGGGTACCGGGGACTCCACAGGG
>NW_009224360.1:15143-22991 GCF_000690835.1 Fulmarus glacialis | reverse complement strand
ATAAAAAATATAAATATGTGCACCCCATGTGTATGACATGAGTATTTCACAGAACTATTAATTGAATTCTACTTGTTTAGGCTCAAAATGTAGTATGAAAAAATGTTCAAAACATGACATAAAAATACATTATATTAATTAGAAGAAAGCATAGTATTTTCTGATAATAAAGGAAATACATCATGCATCAGCGAGGGGAGCATACTTTAGTATAGCATTATATAAGACATATATATATGAATATATATTACACAAATACAGATATTGAGGTATATGTGGTGGAAGGATTCTTTCAATATTACAAAGAATTTCTTGAGAACAGTATTAATACTGCTGTGTCTTTATAAGTAACAAAATAACACTTCAATAGAAGTAGAACTTAAAGTTGAATCCGAGTTGAATCTCAAGTTTACTTGAGAATGTTATTTATTCAAAGAAAGCAACTACCTCTCTTTGAAGAAATAATATCAGTAAAATTGAATGTTACAGTCAGTACAGGAAAGTAGCCTTGGATTTCTGAATGTTTAACAATACTTAAAAGTGAAGGTTCTTCCCTTGTACTATATTTCCATTTCATTTCGTGGCAACCTCGTTTCGGTCCTGGAATGATGAAGCCACTGTAGCATATCCAGTGGATGGTGATGCATTATGCCTATCTCACTGAGGGCTATTACCTTTCGCTGGCTTCGGAGGAGCTGAATTAAGCATTCTGATTGCCGTCGAGGCAAACAGTAACTCTGCTAGTCAATTCATGTCAGAATCCTAAACAGTATTTTTTCATGGGTGCAAGCTAGCAAGAAAATGGCTGAAGCTGATCATGTTTTGTAGCTACTTCTTAGGTCAATGGGCAGAGCTCCTTCTCTTAACTAACCTTGTATGTAAGTACATTTGCATTGTATAAGGCTGTATAGTTGCACTTTCTGAATTCTGAGTCTGTTCAAATTGCGGTTTTTCTGCCTTGTAGTGAATTCTTGTTTGTATTTGCTAACTGAATTTTTCAGTTAGCTCTTCTGAATCTGCCTTTGCAAAATTGTCATTTACATAACTCTGGTCACTCTGTCACAACCAACTCTATATGGCTGTTACTTGTCACTGATTTCACTAAGCAGAAGCTGACTGACTTTGCCTGCTTTCCGCATGGAGGACTTAACCCCATCCCAGTGGCATTACTGGGAGCTTTGCTGTTGGCTTGAGCCACGTGCACCGTTCCCTCCTCCTCTAAGCCAGCTAATACCTTTTCAGTGAGAACATAATGTTTCAAGAATAGTTTCATTCGTCTTAGTGCTGCAAAGTAAAGTGTTTTGCTGACATGTACAGAGGTCAGTTTTTCAGGTATTAAAAAGTAAATGCAAAGTGTTTCTGCTCCCAGGCTAGCGCTGCGTGCAACTCAGCAAAGCTGTTCATTGAAGGCAGCCCCAACTCCAACAGAAGGGCTCCCGCTGTATGTCCTGGGCTTGGTGGAGTCTTGGAGTCTTCATCAAGGGTACTAAACAATGATCGTGCCTGTCTGGGAGTCTCAGGAAAATTCAGCGTTAGCATTTGCATTAGTAGCTGAAATGTATTTGAATAAAAGTGTTCTGTTCAGTGTATGCTGCTTTGAAGTATCAATAGGAAACGTGGTGCGGGCTTCACAGAGGCTGCCCAATTCTTCAGGCTATAGCACACATGAATGTTATGGAAAAAATCCATAAATTCATTGTCAAGGGGATATCTGAGTTAAGTGTTAGTGCAGTATTTTTCTGTCTAGATCTGCAAAGACTACTTGCTTTTTATGAAATGTTTTTATGTTCCTCAGAGGATTGTCAAGAGTGCTAGCATTCACCAGGAGCTCAGGAAAAAGACCTAGATCCAAGTGATCAGTGCCAGTATATGAGTAAGCGCTTACTGATGTCCTCCCTATGATTCCTTTTGTCACTTCTGCAAAGGATCTGCTATACGACTGTATCAACACGAGTTTCTTTTTCTTAAGGCCTATTCTGGATACGGACCAGATGTTTTGCTGTATGCCCCATGCATGTATGTCTTGAATTCTTGCTGAGATAATAAATACAAAGCTTTTACGGGAAAAATGAGTCTTCGTTATAACTCAGGGATTTTTTTCAGATTCTGAATGCATGATGGTATTGTACAAATTCCTTCCATACTTCCAAGTCAGCGGGCACACCCTAGGACAACAGCAGCATGCCAGTAGGTATGCATTGGGAGAATAGGCTTTTACTTCTGCCTTTTAAGAGGAACAAGACATAAACACATCCTTGAACTTCAAAATAGGAAACTGAGACACCTATTCTAGTAACTACTGCCCACAGAATAGTTGGGTGGTGTCAGGGGCTCCGTTACCTTTACCAGAGGTGTTGCAGCTTTGAGGAAGAGAGGCCCTGGGGATCAGTGAAGGATAGACATCCAAGTTAAGGGTTTTGTCTCGGATGCAGGCAGAAAGGAATACAGCGTTTCGCCAAGGTCAGATTTTGACTTTCTCCAAAGTTGGAAGCTGGAGTTTTGGAAAAGGGGGATATGATACTGCTTACCGTAAGGGAATAGCTAAGGGATAGTGCAGATAGATTCCTCCCTAAAGCTGGGACCCAAAGATGTGTCTGTGGAGAGAAGAGCCTGAGATCCTCACCTGCTGCACCGTGCACATCAGCAGGCTTTCCCCTGACTCACCGTGCTGCATCTCCCCAGCTTCACGGGCAGGGAGCACGACACTGGGGCACGTGTTCCCAGCGCGAGGAGGACTAAGAGCATCCTGGGTAAAGGCTCTGGTTTCTAGTAGATGAAAAAAACAAAGGGAAGCAATTCCCCGTTCTCTCCCAGTTAGCCACCAGCAGAGGCTTGGAAGAGCTTTACTTCGGGGCACCAGCAAAGCGGTCCTGAGAAGGCCCATCAGCCTGATGCCAAGTGCTACCACAGGTGCTGCGCAGTGCATTTTTTGCACAGCCTCACCAGCAAATTACACTCGTAAGACTCGTCAGCCTTGTGAAAACATCCAGATCACCTCACCCACTGCCCGCCAGAGCCTGGCCCCTCTCCAGCCAGGTCACCGCCAGAGCACAATGCTTGTGACCTGCTCCTCCCTAAAGGGCAGGGAAAAAAAATCCCATCACGAGGCATGGCATTGCTGTCTGAAGGTGCCTGACTCACCCACCAGCACCTGATAAAAAACCGAGCCAAACCCACCTGCTGAAGCGAACTGCTGGAGTTGCCGCCCCGTAGTGCTCTCCATTAACCACGGCCCGTGGGCACCTGCCAGAGCAGCAAGCGCAGCCCCGGGTCGCGTTCACACTGTGCTCGCCCAGGCGAAAACCAGTCCAGTGCCCTCGGCCAGCTCATGCTCTCACACCTGAGACTGGATGCACAACTGGTATTTCCTAAACAGATTGCTAGATAACAGACAACACCTCCCTCCTTCCCTCTCCCTGCCGTGGGATGTTTTTTTAAGTCATCTGAAAAACAATGTCTCATATGCTGCTCATTATTTTTAGCACATGCTGCTGGAAGGGACTAATTTTATCATTTCCCTCCCATCGACACGAGATGGTGCAAGGGCATGACGTGCATCTGTAGAGGTGCAAGGAGGCCAGAGAGGAAGGGCTGGGGATATGATGTGTTGTCTTTCGGTCTGGCAGGGTTTTGCATGAAGTAGGTGACTGTCTGATGGTGGGCCTGTCAGTGAACAATAGTTCCAAAAGCTGTTACAGCTGTAAACAAGGGTCTTTATCCAAGTGCGCCACTATATTGTCTGGATGATGGCGTAAGAAACCGGCCATACCAAGACTGCCCTCCCTTCTCATGCACAGTCTCTTTGCAATGCAAATTTCACCAGTCCACAAGCCCTCTGAAAGTGTGGAGACAGGTGTCACTCCTTCAGCCACAGGAGATACCTCATGAAACGGCAGTGACCTCAAATAAAACTGTTTCAGCCATTTCATCTTAGAGGGGCTTTGGCATCATTCTCTCCTCCGCAGGAGAAGACGGCGGGAGCACCACTTGGCTCGGCTCCTCCGGCTCCTCCGTGCTGCTCCCACTGCTTGAAGGGCCAAGGCACCTTTCTGCAGGGGACAATCCAACTGCAAACCTTGAAAGAAATCAAACCTTAAAAGAACCCGGTTACCTTCAGTGACACTGGCTAAGGCTGGCAAACAGGACGCCAGCACCCCTGCGTTACCGCTCTGACACCGCTGCAGTGCCCAGCCGGGGGGCTCAGAGCAGAGGACAGCCCCGGCACGGTGCCCATCGCCAGGCTTTTGTGCCTTTGGGGGTTTGCCTGCATTATCACGCTCTGCCCAGGTCAAGGTACCATGTTTGCGCCTCCTCCCTCAGCTCTGGGATCCGAGCCTGGATCGCAGCCACCTTTGCCACTTGCTGCGTGGCAGCGATTAAGGGCAGATTTCTGCTTGCACCTTCCCCTTTGTGCTCCCAAAAGGGATGTGACCGAGCCATGACAAAGGCATGAGGCACCATCAAGGTCCCTCCTGCCCAGGATCAGGAATTAGGGAGGTAATTTTTGACAACAGCAGATGGGCTTTCCCCAGCACCGCCATGGCGTCAGCGACACATCAAGGAAATGGCTTTGCTAGGTAGGGAAAAATCCAAGTAACTACAGCTTCAGGTAACTTGTTTGCTCAATGCAACAGTATCAGACTGATTCAGCTGCACAGCGAGGTGAGGCCAGTGCATATGGGACTACCTGGAAGGAGGTTGTAGCGAGGTGGGGGTTGGTCTCTTCTCCCAAGTAACAAGCGATAGGACGAGAGGAAATGGCCTCAAGTTGCGCCAAGGGAGGTTTAGACTGGACGTTAGGAAGAACTCCTTTACTGAAAGAGTGGTCAGGCCTTGGAACAGGCTGCCCAGGGAAGTGGTAGAGTCACCATCCCTGGAGGTATTTAAAAGATGTGTAGACGAGTCACTTAAGGACATGGTTTAGTGGGCATGGTAGTGTTGGGTTGACGGTTGGACTCAATGATCTTAGAGGTCTTTTCCAACCTTAATGATTCTATGATTCTATGAAAGGCAAAAAGGTTCTGGTTTTAGTATTGGCTAACTTCAGAAAATACCCTGACTGCCAGGAAACATCCTTCTAGTCACAGCTTTACACATCGCGGGATGGGAGGACCACTCCTTGTTTGGGGAAAGGATGTTTATTTGCATCAGGTGTTCTTTCTTATGATCATTTAATGAGAGCAATTTTATATTTTTAAAGGAAAAAAACTTTAGAAATTATTGCAGTCATCATTAGTTTGTGAAATATTTTAGCTGAGTCAAGTGCTTTGAGGAACATGACTACATGGAAAGAGCAAGTCATGGCTGGCTTTTTCTGTAAAGGCAAAGTCCAAAATGGGTTTTTGCTAAGCGTCGGTGATGACAGCCCGGTTTCAGCCGTATTCCTTGACAAGGAGAAACAACTCAACCTCCTTTACCAGAAGCAGCGGGCATCAGCGCTAGGTAGTGCGGCATCACTTGCTTTCCAGGCACTTTTTGATACAGGGACGCTGGACACAGGATGGAGGTGCTGCAAGAGCACTTATATGACCCAACATTGCATAGGAAATGGAAAAAAAAAAGCACAGACCAAAGCTTTGAATCTCCCAGCCCAGGGGAAGGTGAGGGGCTGGCAGCACAGAGGCAGCAGGGCGGACATGCTCCCCGCAGTGATGGCTGGCTCTGGGGCTGAGCCTGCGTGGCCCTGGACACCGGACAGTGCAGCTCAGGGCCGTGGCCTGGGGAGGTTTTTCTTCCCCTTGTCGTCGCAGTCACGTGCCGCCCTGCAGCATCGCTTCCCTGCGTGCGCAGGCGTGGCGCCAGCCACTGCACACCCTGCTCCTGCCCGGCCACCGGCTCCGGGGAGGGCCACGGGCTCTCCTTCACACCGGCCCTGCGTGCGGACAGAGACCATCAGCCTTCGGTCAAATGCGATAAAGGGGCAGTTTTGATACATTCCAGGAAATACAGATGAGGTTTTGGAGCCATGAACAGCCACACCAGAGAGACATGGACCCTATTTGGACATTAAGTTGTGCTGAGTGATGCTAACAGGGAACAGGAAAGCGGCAAAGACATAAAAAATGAGCAATAAAACAGAACTTTTCAGGTAGAATGATAAACATGGTTGCAAACAATGAAGTAGGTGTCTCTACTTATCTCATTTAGATCTAAGTTCTGTATGTTAGCAATACGGGAATAAAACAGCCCGAAACAGCGAACTTCTCTTGCCTTTTGTACCAAGTTCCCCATTTGCCCGTGCCCCACGGCCTTCAGAAAAAGCCTGATCCCTGAAACAAAACTGAGTTAGGTAAAACTTAAATGTAATCTTCTACCACTTCACATCTTAGTGGATAAATGAAGTCGCGTGTACTAATCCATTTATGGATTAAGTCCTTTGTGTCTTCTCTGTTTTGTATTCCTCTTTACTTAGCTACTGTCTGGGCCAATTAAGATTTTAATTAAAGATGTTCAAGACTGATCTTGTCAGAGCAGCTCAGGCTGCTCTGAGGCTTGAGCCCTGTTGAGCCCAGCTCACGCCATGGGTTAGGAGAAAGAGGGAGAAGGACAGACAGGAGGATGGATACAGGGGAGTCACTGAAAGAGGGGAGAGGGGCTGGGCTGCCCCAGCACTGAGGACAGCAGGGGAGAGAGAAAAGCAGAGACCTTAATGGCTAAAAATGTCTTTTCGCTTTTCCCCACACAGCTCTGGGGGAGAAGCCAGGCTCCAGCCGGGGACAGATGTGCCGGAGCAAGCTTGAGGGGGCTGCATGTGCCGCCCCACACCTCCCCGTCCATCCCCTTCCCAAGCTCCTGGTTTTACGCCTTGCACAATCTCATGTGTGCAACAACACAGGCTCTGTAGCGTCCCTCATCATGGCTGTTTGCAAGGGAGGAGGTGTCCCAATGCAGATGGGGGACTGGCATACCACAAAGCTCCTCCTTTTCCCCGCCAGCCCAGGAAAGGGCCCCGGCACCCATGGGGCAAGCTGGGGACCCGACCCGCTGGCCTCTCCCACAGGGTGATTCAGCAGAAGCGCCGGGGCTTTTCCCTCCTCACGTGACTCTTGCTCACTTGCACCCTCATGGCGCAGCACCCAGAGAAGGAAACCGAAAGCAAACATTGCGGCTTTTGGGGCACAAACCTGGGGACGAGGGAAATACCCTCCGCGCCACCAGCACGGGAAAGCAAACAGCTTCCTCTCCTCGCAGAAAAGCCCACCTGGCCCTTTTGGGCAGCACCGTGCACTGGAGGGAACGGTGAGGTTTGGAAGGCATGGCAGGAGAGAGGCAGGGGGGCGCCCTGCCCGCCGCCCGGAGGAAGGCAGGTTTTTGAGGAGAAGGCAGGACTGCGCCGTGGCGTGAGCCGGGTGGGAGTTTCCAGCCGCGCTGCTGCTCCGACTGCCCAACCCAGCACTCAAACACGGAGCAATGCACACGGGTTTGCAATGTGGATATAAACGCTTAACTCACAAGCTCCTTCCTCCTGCTCAGCCTACACCGCAGTGTCTAGCTGACGTGTCTGTGCACTGCCGGGCCACGCGGGATTTGGCATTCCCCATGTCAGAGCAGCTGAGAGGAGGGCATCCGGACTATGCTTTCTGGGCTGCTTCATCTTTGTAGGAGGCTTGCTTCGAGCTGCCGTGCAGTGACTGTGAAGCCAGCTGTGTCCATAAAAAGGTGGACCACTTGACGCAAGCTTTCCTAGTTTGGAGGATACGGCCCCCACCTCCCACTATGAGCTCCACTGCAACTCCACAGAGAGGTTGCCTCCAGCCCAGCCCGTTCCACCGGCTCACTGGGGTTTTGAAGGGGAGTTTATCCCCAGGGTGGAAGACAAGAACAAATACCAGGTTAGGTTCTGCATAC
>NW_009224360.1:0-15113 GCF_000690835.1 Fulmarus glacialis | reverse complement strand
CCCTTATAGCCCAGCGGCTGGGCAGGAGGTACAGTTTATAGGCGATGTGCTCCAGAGACTGCTGCTCTTGATGAAGACTCCGCATTTCCCCTTTGCCCTCCACATTTTCCTTGCACAGGGGCAGGAAAAAAACAAAGCCCAGCTTCCAAGATACCAAAGCAGGTCCTACAAAACACCTTCTGACACTTCTTAAATGCTTTAATCCTCATCACACTGAATGCCAGTTCTTAGAGGGCAGTATTTTACTTCTAGCTTAGATGCACATCTGGACAGCGTTAACACTGAGTCTTTGACTGTGCTCTCCCTGGCAACTTTGTCCCTGCAATGCCAGTTCCAACTGTGGACCAGACAGACTTTGGCATAACAGAAATAAATATCTAGAGGATACTAAGGATACCATTTATTTTCAAAGTCACTAAAAAACCCAAACAAAACAGTTTATGGCGATACAGATTTACATAACAGAGACAGCAAATTGAAAAATGTACAATCTATTTCATGTTATTGCACTCACTTTTTTATAATATACAAGGCATATTAAACAGTTTTCATTAAAAGTAGTTTTATTTATATAAATAAAAGTGTAAATATACAATATCATACAAGAAGTGTATTAGCCTAACACACAAATCCTACTTAGAGTATCCCCATTTCTCACATAATCTAGTCTACTCATCAATATTTCCACGTATACATTTACATATCCTAAATGTAGAAGCAGGTAAACATTCCCATCTGGGAATAGTTCCTTTGGATTTTGACAAGAACCACTGCAGAACATTAACTAGGGTTAATTTTAAGTGAAGGTCTTAGAAAATATGAATCACTCAACAGTTTATTAATACTTATCTGTCTTTTTTTTTTTTTTTTTTTTAAGCAAGAAAATTATCAGATATTGCTCCCTCTCTAATCTAGGCCTAATCTCATGATTTTTAATACAGATGCAATCCCTACAGAAGCTAGAAAGAGCTTCCAGGTACAAAAGGCTGCAGAATATGCCATGGCAGTATCGCACCAGAGCCCACTCTCATTCAGCGGCAAAGCCCTCCACCAGGCCTTCTCCATCTAAGAGCAAGTTCACCTTGTCTGGAATGCCTTCAGGTCCCTTCAGGTGAAGAGTTGTGGACCACGTCCGTAATTTCATCCTGATTTTTTGGTATTCCAAGATGCAGCTGCAAGTCTCTGGAGAGTCACTGCTCTCCTAGAGCTTTGCCAACCCTCCGACATGGCAAAGAATCACTGTGGGGACCAATATGCAAACAGCAAGGCCAAAAATGCTCCTGAACCTACTGAATACTGATGAACTAATCCAACACCCTCTGAAATCTTGGTGCGACCAGGCTCTCAGAAAAGTAACATTTACTTTGCCAGGTGCGTAACCAAAGGTTCACTACATCTGTTTGGTCTACCCATCCTGTTTGTAATAAAGCAGACCCATGTTGCATAAATCCTGGGGCTTTTATGGGGAACATCACCCCAGAGTCATCAGGAAATGCTACTGTAATCATATCAACACTGGTTGCATCAGTAAAGATGTTTCTTGTTCTTTCACAAAAAAAAAAATATTTTCAGGAACAGAAACAATCAGGGTTAAATAGTATTCTTTTTCTTGCTGTAATGTTAGTAGAGAAGTGTATCATTCTACCCATAGTAACTATCAGACTTAAAACATTAAACCTATCTTTTAAATTATAGCCACTACTGAATCACACACAATAATCCCCATTTCTTTTTGCTGTTACTCAGCCAACACATTATCTACGTGCATGTAAAATAAAATACTGAACAGTATTCGATTACTGAAAAATGAAAGCTTTCTAAATCACTCACAATGAACAGTACCTGCAAATAAGCATCTGAAAATATTCACCACGTATCATCTTAAGACACCTCAAATCAAGTTTAATTTACAAAATATAGACTTTACCCTTGAGCTCACACATATGCCTCCCTGCGTTGGAATCTCCAAAATTTTAAACTGTAGACTGAAAAAAAATGCCATTTCCTAAAACACAATTGTGATTTACCACATTAAAGTAGCAAAAAGTCAGTACTGCACTTGTACGTATTATACATATACAGGTATGTATTCACTATGCTGCATTAAATTCCACATGCATTTTATGTATCTATTATACACACTACTACAGTCAGATTTTGGTCATTCCTGAACGAGGGCTCACCATTTAATTGCCAAATATCTTCTCCCTGTTTTTCAGCAAATATCCAGGGGTAACCTCTTTTACCCCAGCACAGGCCTGCAACCTCAGTGCGGTCCTCTGACCCCAAGTGCTGCATCCTCCTGAAGCCTCTCCCACCACGGAGGTGAGCGGAGGCAAGGACCAGTCCCGACAGAGCGGCTGAGCTTCGGGGACAGGGGACGCAACTCCACAGTCATTTCACAGCACTGAACCTGAATTAGTTTCAACAGAAATCCTGCAGGCAAAGCAGCTATAGGACTATGTACAGTATTGCCTTTCCTGTAACGAAAAGCTGCATCTCTCCCTGGATTCACATGCTAATACATCACTGAAAAAGAATTAAATCTATTCATTTTTAGGCAAACATTGCACAGCTTTTCTGCTCGCCTGGTCTCGGGTTGCCTCGCAGAACTGAATTTTCCTCTGCACATCATGCATTGCAGTCTAATGAAGCTGTCACAGAAAAGAACCAAACCAAATGCTCCACTAACCTCGAAGCAATTGCTCCAAGCACTGTTGAATAAATGTAAATAAACTAAACTATAGTATGATCTTGGGGTAGGGCCAAGCAACAAGCTCAGACCTTTTTGTAACAGCTACGCAGGTCTTGGCTTACTATAAACGTAGGCAGCACTTCAGATTTGGACCGGCTCCAGGCTGAGAGTTCTTCACCCTGGGCATGTTGGCTGCAAGCGGTCTCCAGCCTAACGTGACAAACAACCTGAGCACTCTGGAACAAACAACTTGTTCTTAGCTGATAAGACACTGGCCCATTTCCTCCTGTATCTCTTTTATGTTGTTTAGCTATCCCAGATGTAGGAAGAGAAGTAACAGAGCCTAATCTCTTGCACCCATACACTCTCCTCCCAACACAGCAGACTATAAATAACACTCAGCAGCATGGCCCGCTACTGATACCTTTACTGTGAGTAGAGGTGAGAAAATCCAAACTAAGTGCCTGTGGCATTGCAACCCTTTCAGTTTTGCTGTATGTAACACCGTGGTTTCTCCCATCTACACAAACAGTTTTCAGTTTCACCATCCAGAACCCTCAGCATCAGCCCATTCCTGATGCAGCCGGGTCCACTTATATCTTCCACACACATCCTTACCCACTTTCACACAAGCAAAAATAAATACTGGACAGGAGAAAACAAAAAAGAGCTATTAAAAGCCACCACAAATATGGTCAGTTCGGATTTAATCTGTTATAATCCACATCCACCATCTTCCAGCTTGAGTGTTTCAAGTCGGGCAGCCTTAGACCTCTTGCAACCAAATAAAAGCAGCCCGGCTTTCAGATGTAGTTAGCGATCACTGAAGTCTGTGTGATCTGCAAGTGCTCAGCACCTAAAATTATCCCTCTTTTAAAAATATATATATTTTTTAAAGGTGCCTAACATTAGAAGCTTAAATTTGAAAATTCAGACCCCAATTTTTATCGCTCCCGTTTTAATCACAACTAACAACTCAGTCTACACCTTGGTGAACAATCACCTATTATTTGGACATGATTTTCTTGCTCACAGATTTCTACCGCATTAATGCCAAGTGCTTTCAGATACAAGTTGCATCTAAGAACAGATTCAGTTGTGGTAGATGCTGAGTTAGTTCATCAGTTTTAAGAGGATTTTTCAGCTTTGCAATAAAATGCTCGTGTTTTAGGCATAGAAGTTGTGCAAAATTATACTCTTTTGTCACGCATTTTTAGCAAAACTGCACTTAGAAGAATAAAGTGAGATTGTTCCAGACATTCTCTTGTTACAACAAAAAAAGGACCAGACCCTAAGTAAGTGTCCTGAAGTCTTATTACAGCTAAGTGATATAGTACAGTCTAGATACCCATCCTTGTCAACAGGATGGCAACCAACAAGTTATACTCCCAACGCTCTGCAGATACTAAAAATATCAGGGACAGGCACAGTGTTATTTATCTCAGTCAAAATACTTTAAACCAAACGCAGGAGAGGTCTTGAAGTTCCATTAAAACTGCCACATAATACAAAAATGTCTCTAACATTTGGCTTCCTTTATCCCCAATAATTAGGTGAGATTTTATGATGCTCATCACATGCTTGCTCAGTGGTTCTCCAAGGCTCTTAGCACCTCTCTGTAGAGCATTAAGACACTTCTGTGTGGCTTTAGAAACAAAGACAGCTTCTAGCCAGTTTTAAATGTTTTGTCTTAGCAAGTGTGATTGGATGTAGTCCTTCCATCACAGTGAAGTTCTGTGTTTTCGGATTAGTAACTGAACAGGGCCCTCTGGCACAGATTTAATAATGTTCCAGGCATCATAATGCATGAGGCCAAGTAATGATTTTCCACTAACAGCAAGGATTTCATCTCCAGTTTCTATGTTTCCAGATTGCTCTGCAGCACCACCTAGGAGCAAAAGGGGAAAAAAGTCAGTGTAAAAAAAAAAAAAAAGTAAACACACAAAAATTTGCTTTCCACCATGATGAACAGCAAATAAACCATTTTTCCAACAGTGGCAATTTCAGTACAAGTCACTTATGTTCAGCTCAGCTCTACCAATCTAGCCCATGCTGCCTCTCACACAAAATGTTATGTTAACCAAGATAAATCCTTGTTCTCAGAAAAAATGTCTGTTTCTGAAGGAAGCAGCACGAGTGCATGAAATATGCTATATGTTATCTCTGTAGCTGTAAGAAAACCTGGTTGTGTGTGTCATGGATGTATTTTCTCAAATAGAATTTTAACATGGTAATAAGCAGACAATGCAGCAGATTGTAAAACCCAGATAATAGGGATAAACAAACCAAACACGGGTAGCAAACTTAAGACAAACACAGGAGACAGAAACAGCTCCTAGGGAGGGGCACACGCTTCACTGCTGATGAAAGTACATTACGTAATGATAATTTAACTAACATCAGTGGGGAGGGGAGGGGAAAAGGACCATATCTAAAGATATAAATTAATGATCTCAAAAATAAAACATGCTCTTTACCCTCAGAATCATTTCTAAATAGGGGAAAACAAACACACATAAAGAAACTGATAAGCAATTCAGGAAATATCAGTTTGATTTTATTCCTTGATGAGAGAATAAACCACTGAAAAGTAATCCTGTAAAAATGCTGCGTACTCACAGCTTCATTGAGAGTTTCAGACTCCTTTAGAAAGTGCTATTTTTTTTTATTAAACTGAATCCCAGACTAAGACATATTAAAATCACAGCATAGTTGTGGGATTGGTTTCCTTTCTATACAGGGTTCATGTAAGTTTAACTACCTGCTGACAAACAAAGCATCCAAGAGTGCAGTTTTTGAATATGAACGTCACATATTCTTGGCGAAAGCTAATACTGATATCTAACAAAAAAAAACCAAAGACAAAAAAAGAGGTAAAATTAATAATTGGGTGTAATGCAGAATGGTGCTCTGGAACCACACTGATTATCTGCACTGTGCTTCTCTTAGAAAAGAGAATCGGATAAGGCATGAACTTCTCAAACCGTTACATACGACACTGCCGCTGCAATTTAATGTCTAGAATACTGGACAAGCCCAGGAAGGAATTGCATCATATTTAGTAAATCAGATTGCTCCACAAACATTTACTAGCAGATGCAATCCCTAGCCATTCCCAGGAGTGTTTTTTTTACTGACCACTTTGGCTAGTAAGTGGTAATAAACGAGGGCCACAAAAACCACTGTTGCTTCAAAAAAACCCACTGAGTCCAAGAATTAAAATGTCTGTTCAATGCACAAAAGGAAAAACTGGGATAATATCCACTGCATGCTTCTAGTACCTTTAAATATTCTTTTTACAAGCAAGGGCCTGTCTCCAGCAATGGAAGCTTTTCCACCATCAAGACTGAATCCCAAGCCAGCAGAGGTTTTCAATAATTCAACGCAGATGACATCATTCATATCCAGGTTTGGATCTGTGACAGAATATACAGCATCTTGTTACGCAGTTAACAGTAAATTGCAAGTTGTGTTTGGTTGGTTTTGTTTTTGCTGCAGTGACAAAGCAATTCAAAGTTCAGTTCATATTCAGATTAGAACACGTGGCTACCCAGTTTCTCAGAAGTGAATGTGTATTATTGCAGCTGTGAAGGGGAGATAGTACAAAATGCATTTATGCACAGAGACATTTTCATTTTGCATGTTCAACAAAAACCTGCCAATGCATTTTTTTTTGGCAAAATTAAAGCTTAGCAAACTTAGCAAAGACTCAAACATCAACAAAATAACTGAAAAATTACAAAAATAGTGAGTGGAGAGCGCTTCTTTTTCTTTCATTTGTTCCCACTTGCTTATTCAATGAGCATCTTTTTAAATAACAATAACGAATGAAACATTACATTAACAGGTTCCATCCTCTTAAGGAAAAGTCTGTAATCACCCACTAGTGTGAATAATCGTTTCTGGTCTCGTATCTATGGAAATAACCGTAATTACCTATAGGTGCATCCTACCTCCTACACAGCAGATATTTTTAGAATCCAATATTGCTGTAGCTGACGTAAAATATGATTTTGCTTAGGAGGAAATAAATCTACAATTTTGGAAAACAGGAGCCCTTTGCCCTGTGTGAATGTAAAAATTACGCAGTCCGCATTATCACAAATTACTGCTACCGTTATCTCAAACAACTTTAAATGTTATCTAAAACATTTGAAGATGTGCTTTGCCTCTCAGGATGGAATTATATTCTTGATAACCCAATACTATGTTTTTTATGAGATAATGTTGCCCCCTAGTGCCTGCACCCAGCAGATATTCTGCATTTGCCAACGTGCAGGACGCAGGAAGTTTAGGGTAGAAAGGGATTCTGAAGTAATTACATATATTATATCCATGGGAGCAATTCCAGAAAGGCTCATCCATTCACTTACAGAGTGCTTCCCATTTCTTTTAAGCTGTATTACAAAGCTGTCCTATAAAACCCAGTGAAAGCACAAAACAATATAAAAACTGCTACAGGAAGAAAAAAGACAAAAACAGTAATCGTTACAGCCAAGAGGTTAAAAATGGGTGAGGGGCAGCTCCATGTCCTGGTTTTGGGGTGGTCTGAGCTGAGTGCCTGGTATTGGAAACCGCATCACCAAATCTCTCAGCAATAAACTGTAACCATTACCCACGCCCTCCCAGGGACACTGCAGCAGGTCACCCCCTGCTCCTGCAGCAGCAGCAATACAGACAGATACGAAAAGGTTTTGTGTCTTAATTCTACAAAAAAATTTGAGAGATCTGTGCAGCCTTCACACTGAAATGTTGTCTTGTTCCCAAACAGGAACTTACTATTCCACTGATACATTTCCACTTAAACATTTATCCCTAGTTTCCTATGGGATGGATGACTTGGATTTGGCTTAGCTCCATTTACTGTAATATCAAAATAATTTTTTCTATGTTTTTAGTAGAAACTGTATGAAATCTACTATTACAAAGCGCAAGTTCAGTCTCTATGCATAACAAACTGCAGGGCTTGGGGTTTTCTTTGAGGTTAGGGTTTTTTTTCTTTTTTGGTTGTTTGCTTTCTTGCACTGACTACTGTTATTACTTAAAAGGAGTTTATCCTGGATTGGAAGAATATGTGGAATCACTAACTTCAGCAGAAATTGGATTAGGCCCTAAATGTCCTTCTAAGTTTCTGCCTAGTTATGATATTTAAAAAAAAAAACCAAACTGTGTTTAGACTCCAAAGAGAGCAAATAAAATTTAAAGGTAATTTCATTTGCTCCCTTCAATCACATAAGGCACAGACACTTTTAATCTAAAACACATGGACATTTTCCCCTTCAGTCTGCTCTGCAAGGGAAACCTTCCAACTGTTCTTGGACAAAGATCATACCTGTTCCTATTTCCATGGAAACATCCTTTCCAGACCCCACACATTTTCTGCCAGTAGCTGATATCTCAAGTCTGGAGGAATTGTTTGCTTTGTCTTTTTCCTTCTGGATGACAATGACTGCATATTTGTATAGTCTTGCCTGATGAAGAGCATTCAGGACATCCCCATGGACTGAGCTCACAAGAGACTTGCCATTGATTGACAGAACAAGATCTCCTCGATGAATAGTCCCTTCTTGAGATGCCACTCCCTTTGAAAACACTCTGTGGACCTACAAGAAAGATTTTAACTTAAGGATGCTTTAATCTCATTACCACACATAGTGCTTTACAGGCCAAGGTGAACACAGAGTCCCTACCAAAGTTTGTAATCAGTGCCCACTGCTTGGATACCAGGCATGCAACATTTGCTCCAATGAACGCCCTCAAATATTAAGGCCTAAGTGACTGGACAAGAACTACAGTTAGGGACAGGGGGGAAAGTGGAGGAAAAGATGCCGGTATTGCATGGTCATTTCTAAGCCAAAGACCAAGACCAGCTAAAGAATGTAGTATCACAAATCACTTATGCTTTCACTGAACTCCTCAAAGGTCTTCAATTAACATACTTCCAAGCGGCACACAGGTTAAATCCACATCCGTGCTACAGCAAACACCAAGAACAAAATTGCAGAGTGAGATACCCACTTCCCAAATTCCCACCATCTGGGACATGCATCCTATGCTGTTTTCAAACGCACACTTCCAAGCTGTGCACAGCATCTGTGCAAAGAAAGGCTCTGACTTACTGCAGCTGTACAAGTATTTAATTGTCCATCTCAATTTGGCTGATCAAATACCATGCAAATACATGCAAAAGGACGATTTAGTGGCTTGAAATGCGTTTTTTCTAGAGAACAAAAAATACTCTATTCAGAGTGGATTAAACTTTGAGTAAACTCCAGCAAGCGCAGCTGAGACTTAGATGCGTGCCATTTACAGAAAGGAACTGACTAAAAGACTCAAGACTCAGTATTTGAAGACTTGCCTATCAGGCACTGTAATTTTAGCTGCCAGAATATGGTTTCCCATGCACACAGTTCTAGGTCCACTCGGCAAAGGTTCAAGGCAGCAAATCTGTGGATACAATTCTGTGTGGCAGTTTCTCTAGGAATTTATCCTAATACCCAGACCAACAGTGAAGAATCAGAAGCCTTTTGGCTCCTGTTCCGTCTCATTGCAGGGCCACGCTGAGATGGGCACCTGCCTCAACGCTACAGATCCAAGGAGGTAAATTTCCAGCCAGTCTAAGCAGGTATTCAAAGCTGGAATAACAGCTTCAATGACAGAACGTAGACACCCAAATGCAAGAGGTAAGTGGAATACAGGGGTCATGTCCAAAACATCTGCTTCGTTCCCTTACATGCTCAACTCCTCAGTACCTTGAAGCTCACTAGGCATTTCTATTTCTGCACCCAAGTGTGGGCAAAACAGCCCATCTAAGCAGCTCAGCACCCAATGCCAACCCTAAATCCAGCTGGGACCCAGAATCCCAGTGGGTCAAGGACATTAAAATGTTACACACCTGAGAAACATGCTTTACACACACTGAACAAAGAGGATCTGGAAAGAGCAGGAGCTGATGCTCTTTTGGTCTCATGGCTAATGGCATTCAGGAGAAAGACTTCATCAGCTACTCAGCCTGAGAGCGCTAAAGATCATATTTTTAGGCAGTGTCCCAGTCTGTAGGTAAGGAGCTCTCTGGGGTGGGACACTGTTGAGCCTTCACCTAGCTCACAGCTGACACTGCGAATGTTTGAGCCAGAGACAGGGAACACAACCTTTGTAGCAAGAGAAGTAGAGTCCGTTCCCTAGACTGACCATGTTCTAACTCAATGACTCCTTAATGTAAAATACATTTACTTACATTGGTCTTGTCTAAGTGCAAAAACTAGAAGTTTCCTGCACGGGCTGCTGCAGGCCCCAAAGACTGAGGACATAACCTTTCTTCTAATCTCAGCACTTAATGGGTCTCTCTCTTTCAGAGCAGAATTTAAATGCGTATCTTGTCTCACTGATCTGTTTTTGAACAGTAAGTTGTTTGGTATCACTTTTTACACACCAACATCATTTAATGGCACACAGTATCTTGGTTCAGAATGCTGTATGAGACATTTAAAAACAAACAAACAAACCAACCAACCAACAACCCTCATTTACTGACCACCCACAAGTCTTAATAACACTAAAACAAACTTGCGACGTGAAATCCAGAATGTTTGCAGAGGTCTGAAACATTCATTCCCAAGATTTGCAAAATCCTTCAAAAACTTAGCTGCACAGTTTACTTTCAAGGGCTGGGAATGAATATCTCCCCTAAAAGGCTGCATGCAGAATTTTATTTACATGCATAGGATTTAGATCTAGCCAATCCCATCCAGTAACAGACTTTTAAAGACTGAGAACAAAATTGGCATCCGTCCCCAATAACAAAATTACGCTTCCCAGACACTGTGATTTCAGTAGCACATGGTATGCAGCCGCCTCTGAGAGACACTGTTTTATGACTGTGAATGACTTGCATTGAGGCTTGATAAACGAACATTTGATCTAATCACCAGCCTGCTTTAAAGTGAGCTTTGCAAAAAAATGACTTGCAGCCATCACTTACTGTGACCGATTTCTGTTCCAGATCTATTCCTCCAGCAACACTAAAACCCAGGCCAGCTCCTTCTTCTTTGTGCAAGACTACAAAGTATGTGTCTTCTTTGCTCTAGCAGAAAAACGGAGGTGGAGGGGAAGGGGAAGGAAAAGAAAAACAAAACCAAAGATCAAGACCAAGTTCCCACACAAATGACAAATTCCCAGTACCCTCAGATTATGGCAGGTGAAAAAAGCAACTCAAGGAATTGAAACTGAGACATTAAATGCATTTCTGTTCATGCTACAGATGAGTAGCAGCCATATAGGAGAACTCAGGTGACAGCAAAGGTTTCTTCAGTCAGTTCAAGGCTAGAAAGCAAAGTGAAAATTAGGGTAGTGAAAGGGTATTAGACCTTGGGCAGCCTAATTTTCACAGGCTGTAATCAACTTTGCATTGCTCGGCATTTTGCAGTCAAAACTCAATAGTTCCCATACACCCTTCTGGATCAAGCACTGTACTTTCCAGCAAATTACTAACACTTTTGTTATCCCATTTCTCCTTCCTCTTGAAAGGCAGTTACAAAGATGTAATGCAGGGCAGCTGCATCAATCTCTTCTCAGCATTCCTGGACAATCTTGCAAGGGGCAGTGGCTACAAATTGAAGCTTGGGAAGGTTCGATGGGAGAGCAGGAAAACTGTTTCACTTGGGAGCCTGTTAGTGATCCAAACGGGACTAAGCTGTGCTGTTGTGGAAATGGGAGCATCTAGCACAGGAAAGGGACTGGTGTAGGTCTGCACCAGGGCTGAACTTGGCTCCAGACCAGAACAAAGGTGTAAAGCTGATTTCTTCGAAGTGATGGCCTGCTGCCAAAATACAGAATTTGCCATGAGAGAGAAGCAGTCCTGTCCAGCAAGTCTGGTGCTGCCTTCTAATCAGTTATTAGGACAAAACCAGATGCTGTTATGGAGATCACATTTTGTGGTGTAAGGGGGACTAGAAGCAGGCATTTGGTGGAGCAAGGGGATAGTAACCGTTTGTGGGGCAGAGCATCAGAAGTGGGGAGTAGAAAGCGGGTCTCTCAGCTTTTCCCTGGGATCCTATCCAACATCAGTCATTTCCAGAAAGTGCCAACATTAAAATTAATCATATCATTAGAAACCAATCTCTTAATCTATTTAGCATTAAATGACATATATACATCACTAAACTCAGTATTTTAACTCAGCCTTTGCCTTTTAATTTTGCTTCAAAAGACACAGATTATTATCATTTTTTGGTGAAACAACAGTCAAATTCTTGGTCCCACTGTGTGCTTTTTTGCCAAATAGTGGCCCTGGAAGATTTTCTGCATTAAAGGCAATGCACAGAGCCGATGTCACAAACCGATGCCACCCTGCTCCACATCACTGACCCATCAGCACTTGAGGAGAGAGGAGCAGTCAGGGCTGAACATCTTAGTCCACAGTCTTTTGTAGATATTAAGACCCCTTCTCACCTGTACTCAAGTGAGAACAGCTTTATGTTAGGCTAGAAATAATAAAATCAGTTAAATACCTAGGCTAGCCCCTTTCAAAGTGCAGTGAGGGTGATGGAAACATACACATATCTTTGACCATTAAGTACTATAGCAACCCTTTTTGTTCAAAGGGTCAGGCTCTTTCCAACCCTTGTTACCAGAACTTAATTTGCTTACACTGGGGAAGAAAAAAATATAAAAATATCAGATGTTAGAGAGTTGTGTGAGGACCACACGTCCTGGGCCAGTCAGCAACACAGACTGAACCCTGGCTTCCCATTGCTGAGGTCATGCATTTCCTCCCTCCCCAGCTCCCTCAGCCAGCACGTGTACTATGGGGCACAGAGACCTGGCTATGGATGCTTATTGCTTTACTCGACCACACAGTGGACACACAAGGCCTCCAGTGATCACCTCTGTTTAGCCTGTTAGTCAAAGATCATCGGTCAGGGATTTAAACAATAAAATCTCTGTATATTTATTTTTTCATATTAGTAGCACTTATTAAATGCTAGCACTAAATTCAGCACTGTTTAGAGCAAAAGATAATGACAAACTCTTCCCGGGGAAGCTTTCAGTCCGAATCAGGCAGTCCATCTCATTTTTCAGCAATTGCATAACTAAGAAGAACTGTCTTATTGTACATTTAAATCCAGCATTTGGCTAGCATAAAATTTTCCAGCATACATGCCATACTGGGTTTAAATATGGATAAGAAACTATGCAGACAAGGAGTCCATTCCAAAAAGCATTCAGCTTTATAAATATTTGAGTTCTCGGGCTTTGAAAAGTGGCATAAATAAATAATCTCTCCAAGACCCCATGCAAAATACTTTAAAGAACACTTAATTACCTTCGGCCAGAAGTACAATCCAATCCTAATTTTATCAGTAAACCTACCAAACCCTCTTGGCTCACCAAGTTCTTGGGACTTGCAAGCTTTAGCTACGCTGTCCCAGGAAGGAGGTAAAGCTCGGTATTTTGGGGAGGTCCTGTTCCCCCCAACCTGTTCTACGTTTGAAATAGCAACCGCTGTGAGTAAGACTCAGGAACACTCTAAATGCAGCTCAGCCAGCAGTTATGCAGACCAGATGGCAGTTTCCCTTCCAGTGCTGCCATTATTTTATCAACTTCTGTTCTGATTTTAAAACGATGTGGCTGTATCCCAAAAACACAAACACAAACACTGCAAACAGGGAAGTAATGTTCTGGCAATCATTTCACTTTGGAGGCCTTGTTTAAACACCTACATAATGAAGCAGGTTAGCTTAATGCAATAACCAGTTTCCACAGAAGAGAGCAAAAAGGTCACAGGAGTCTTCCACAAACCCTCCAGCAGCAGCTTTCTGGTGTTGCTAGCCACCAGTTCAGCATTAAACAAAATAAATTCTATTTCCGTGATCGCAGCTTCTAGCAGAAGGTGGGTGCTTCCAGGCACAGAGAGGAGCACAGCTTCACTTGCACGGTGGGGAAAGTGAGTCTGACCCAGATGGTTGGTGGAAAGTTAAATTCTGATGTGTAATTATTGGCAACCCAGGAGTTTCTCAGCTATAATAATGACTCAAATGGAGGCATACTTCTCTACTTAAAATAGATCTATTTACTGTGGCTTAAAACGGCTTTCGCACTGGACAAACAATACTCTTTCTTATACAAAAGCCATTCAAATTTCAAAATTTATTATGGGTTTATAGCAGGCACTCAAAAACCAGCACTAGTAAAACTACCATCAACTGTAACCTAACACAGCTCTGAAACTGTTTGGAAGAGATTTTATCTGCCATTAATAAAACTCTTAAAAATACTGCCAATAATCTAGTTTTATCTTCTGGTTTTTACCTTTACTTGTGCTTTGACTTCTTGGAGCATAGCAGCAACATCACATTTTGGTACCACTGCTGACAAAACAGATTGCAGTTTTTGCTGGTCCAGGCTTGAGACAAGCAGCTGATCCAAGCTAAAATGAACAGAAAAATACAAAAGACAGCTTTGTATTTCTAGACTGTGCAGAGATACGTTTCAGGTATGCGATGTAGGTTGCATTAGGGTAAACGATGAAAGGCCGGCTCACTAACAAAAGCAGAAATCTTGAAAACAGGTAAGAAATGGTGTATGCTGGGAGAATGGGAAGGGGCAGAGAAGACAACTTAAGAATAACTCTGAAAATCAGTCCCCGTTCTGTTCCCCTCCTCCTTCCCCAATGGTTTTAGCAACAGGCATTAACAAAAACAAGGAGACAGCTACATCTGAAGACTGCTTCTGGCAGGACAACAAGCTCATTTGTCACCGCAGGCTATGCTGGCAGCCAGCGCTGCGCAGCCTCCCTTTACAGTGGCTGCTGTGCTGTAATGTGGCCAAAACCTGACCAAAACCAGCTAAAGGGGACACAGAAAAGGAGCCCGGCCCCCTCAGGATAAAGTGTTTCACCCTGTACGGAAGCACGGCCGCTGCCAGACAGCAGCATGGCGGCTCCGAGTGATCAAGAGCATGAAAAACGGCACCCCGAATCATGAGGGGAATGGGGGCTGGGGGAAAGCTGAAATGCGCTTTGGGGCAGACCTGGGGCAATGGGGAAGCTTCACCTCAGGAGAGGCTTGTGGGGATGAAAACTAAAGAACAGTAGCAAAGCTGACACCAACCTGATGGACCAACTGTTTTCTGAGCGATCCCCATCCAGAGAGCTGCCATGGGGCAGGTCATCATCTGAGGCAGACCCCGGTGCCGTAGCCGCTGTCCCGAGGGCTGCTGGCACCCTTCCCCATCGCACCTGCCTCAGCGGGGCTGCAGCGGGCTGGCGGGGCTGCGTCACTCCGGGCAGGCATTCCGAGGGCTCTGCGGGGTGTGATTTCCAGCTCCGTCTTGAAGCAGGCGGGCTGCGGCGGCCCCGAGAAGCCCTCTCCGCACAGCTTGTCCAGGTCGGGCATGCTGAGGGCCCTCAGCTCCCGCA
>NW_009224359.1:823-1065 GCF_000690835.1 Fulmarus glacialis | reverse complement strand
GGTCCAACCACATCCACCCCCAAAGCCAGCTGAGCCACTTGCGGGGCGCCTGCTGCAGCCCCGGCCCCTGCGCTGGCCCCGGCAGCTGCTCCACAGCTGCTCACAAACTCTTGCAGCCTCTTAGGGCGGCTCCGGCTCTGGCCTGGCTCAGAAATGCTGGTGCAAGGAGGGCGTGCAGGCGTGGGGGAAGCAAGCAGCACAGGCAGGGGGGGCGGGGCCCCCCCCCGCGGGGCCCCGCGCGG
>NW_009224359.1:0-235 GCF_000690835.1 Fulmarus glacialis | reverse complement strand
CGTGCTTGGAGAGGAAGCACAGGGTGGTGGGGCAGAGAGGAGCTGAGGGGACAGGGTTCCCCGTGTGCTGTGTCCCCAGGGTGGAAGGGACATGGGGCAGGGGAGGATCTGGGGTGCGAGGTCCCCAAGGTCCCCAGGAGGGGGTAGCACAGGATGCCGGTCCCCAGGGCAAGAGGAGAGCCCAGGGTGCGGAACCCCCCGGGGTGCAGGTTCCCAGGAGGGAGCTGAGCCGGGG
>NW_009224358.1:2438-4133 GCF_000690835.1 Fulmarus glacialis | reverse complement strand
CCAAAGGCTTTTGTCAGATGGAGAAACGCCATCGAGAAAAGCCAGGGTTGGGGGCCTTTATTTTTGTTTTGGTTGGATTTCCTTTCGACTTTCTTTTCCCAGGTGTTAAAGTTGGGGCTGTGGGGAGGGCAGGGAAAGGCAAGGAAAAGCCATTCGGTTTGGGGGGGACTTAAATGGGGGATTTCTCCTCTCGTTTTTTTTAACAAGATGCCAGTGTTTAAAAGAAAAATGAAGCCCCTTTAGAAACGTGAAGCTGCCGAGATAATGACTGCGATCTCTCTAAGACTGGATGGGAACAGGTGATATTTTTTTCTTCCTTTCTTGTTCCCATCTGTCCTTTGTTCAATACGAGACCGAAGAGAGACAGAAACGAGATCATTTCGACATTCCCCTTTTTCTGCATATACCTTCTCCCAAGGAAAAGAAACGCGGCTTGGTCCCGCTCCAGACGTTATTAGAGAGGGTGGCTACAGAGAGACACACAAATAAAACCAAAATAAAATCCCTCAACTCATTTTTTCACATCTTGAAGTGAGAAGCGGGCTGTCCGGGTCCACTCGTAATGGGCTGTCGGGGCTGAGCTCCGGACATCCCTCGGGAAGATGCTCCAAGAACACCCAGGCAGCCCCTCGGGGTTATCCCACCCCCAGCCTTACTCCCATCCACGCTCCTTTTTCTTCCCCCAGGTGCCACCCCGCATTGCAGCAGCATTTTGCGGTCGCTCTCAGCCCCTTTCTACCTCCCCCAAAGCCATCCCGTCCCTCCATCCCTTCTTCAAAACCGAATGCCAGGGCAATAAACCGGTGGCCAAACGTTTCGATGCCCCTTCAGAGCATCCTGAATCCCGAATTCTGGGCAGGGATCCCCATGGGAGCCCCGCTCGGGGGCATCAGCGGGGGCTGCACAGTGTAAGTCTTGAGCTTCTGTTGCTTTTTTTTGCTGAATTAGGAACATTTTGCGTGTTTTCTTCCCCCGCTTCTGAAAATAGGAAGATTTAAGCTCCTCGGTGGGTCAAATAAGCGGGGATGCAACTGTTTTTCTCTGCAAGCTGGCAATATTTTCTTTAGATGGTTAATAATCTCAGGTATCCAGAGTCCTTCCTTAATGTCTCCTGGTTTGAAATTTCTACTGACAGATTCTTTTTCTGAGTGTCCTCCTTTTTTTTTAATTTCTTTCTTGTTTTCTGGATCGGCTCCTATTTTATCTTCCTTTCTAATATCTCTGCAAAACATTGCCCTAAAAAAAAATCTGGTTTAAATGGCTTTCTGAAAACCCAGCCCGCCAGCCCTGGCTGCTATTTATTCTCTTTTTCCTAACAAACTTCCTTTTTTATTCTGCTACCAGCAAAACCGTTTTCCCAAATCTCAGCCCTTTCTGAAAACCATCTGGCTTTTCCCCTGCCCGGGTCTTCTGCGAGCAGCAGATAATTACTCGAAAGGGTGGGCTGCGAAGGATTTTTGCATCATTGCAAGAATACAGCCACTATTATTCTACATGCCATGCAGCCTTTTAGAAAATTAAAAAGGCATAACGAGAAACATCTTACCCTGCTCTGAAGGAAAATAAACTACGTTGAAGTTTCTCCGTTCATCTCAAAAGAAAATGCCAGGGTAATCCGAGACAGGGACCGGCTGGGAGGGAGGGAGGGAGCGAGGGGTACATGTGTGCATGTATATATTTTCAAGAGATGAGACT
>NW_009224358.1:0-2421 GCF_000690835.1 Fulmarus glacialis | reverse complement strand
GAACCACTATTTATATCCCAGACCTTTTAATCCAAAACACTGCTGAAGAGGCAACTTCAAGGACACGCTGAGTGGGAATAATTCAAAGTTTGCTCTTTCTAAGACCGGATTTTCCTCTCTGAAAACACCGGGTGCACGTGAAGGGGGCTGGGATTTACACCGTTCTCCTGGACTTTCACCCTTCTCTCCACACTAAAGATTCCCACCAGCTCCTTTTCTCCTCCCTGCTCCTGCCCCCTCTCCCAAACTCATCCAAAATCCTTTGAAAAAGGGTTAAAAGAATTCAGAGAAAGAGAGCGATGGAGAGCATCAGCTCGTGATTTTAAGGGCCGGAGCCGATGGGCACGTTACCCTACCCACGGCGATGCCCTGCTGCCGGCTCCCGTCCCCTGAGCCCTGCCTGCTCTGCTTATTAAATCCCGCTGGGAAAAACAGGGAAGAAGCGGGGGAGAAAAAGAAAAGAAAGAAAACAAAACAAGGCCCAAATGAAAAACACATCAAGCCTCAAACGAGAGGAAGTTCAGCGTGGGATTCATTGTCTCCCCGAAACGAAGGGCTCGGCTTGTGCCGGGCACACACTGCCCTCCAGAGACACGGCCCAGCAGCGGAGCGGGGCTCTCCGCCCAGGAGATGCTTTCCTAAAGGACCCCCCAAAAAACCCTTTTCCCCTCCGTACCTTTTTAAAATTTCTTTTCTTTTAGCTTAAACAGCCGAGGATGGCAGCCGGCTCCAGAGCTTGCCCACAGCTGGGGCGGTCAGGGTGCCTCGGTGGTTGGGGCACCCAGAATTTAGGGCCCCCAGCATTTAGGGCACCCAGCAGAGCCCACACTGGGTGAGGGACACCCCCTGCTAACCCTGCACCCTCCCAGCCTGCAGCACCTGCATCCCTCCAGGCCAAGAAGCCTTAAACAGAGGGAAGATGCTCTGGGATGGGGCCACCCCTTTGCTGCAGAGTTATGGGGTGAAGCACCCAAACACCTGCTGGTGGCACAGAGGGGACCCCGGGGTGGAAACCCCACTCGGGGCTCCTGAGTTTGCAACTTGCTCAAAAGCGGGTGCACATGGGTGCAGGATGGTGCCCCCGGGCCAAAGGACGGTGCTGGGAGCTCACCCAGCCTTGGGGACAAGAGGTGACACCTTGGGGAGGGATGGGTGTCTGTTGTCATAGTCGGATAACACCAGGCCTGCGTCCCAGTTAGGCACAAGAGGTGGTTGATTTTTTTTTTCAAAAAGGGGGAAACAAAAAAGCCATAAACCAGCTCTTTTTCCCCCATCAGAATTCAGCAATTTTCAATTTACCTTTTTTTTTTAGCAAAGCAAGAAGGGACGTCTGCCTGCTCTGCGCCCAGAAAACGAGAGGGAGGTTTGTGAGAGAGGAAAGGTATTGGGGAAGAGGAAGAAAACATTCAGAACAAGTCTTTCTAGTTTTGGGAAGTTTGGAGAAGTTTTCCACTTCCCTCAAGGACACGTGGAATGAAGCTAAAAGCAATACGGCTCATTTTCTTGCAAAAATGCTTCATCCCCTTTCAAGCAGCACCAGTCTGAACCTCGCAAACTGCTTGTGGGACCTTACGATTAAAAGGAAACAGCGGCCCCGCTGAAACCCACAGAATAAATTGGTATTTCACTCGTGGATGAGGCGGGGTGATGCTGGCTCCGAGTATTTCTCCTTCTCCTGAAACACGCACCGATGGTTTCTCTAGCCCATCTTTAGGATCGCTGAGTTCCAAGGAGATTTTCCCATTCCCCTCGCAGAATTCAGTTTTCTTTTAAGGAAAGCTGCCTTAAAACCAAAATCAATCCATGCTCCCAGTTAAAAATCAGGGAAAGAAATTCATGTTTGAGCCACATTCAAGTTTTCTGAGAAGGCAAACCCATCTTCCTGCATAAAATAGCCCGGATTTATGATGAGAACAGAAATTAGTAGCATCAGCAATAACTAGGTGCTTTGAGGGGTGTCCTGTTAGGCTGGTTTGGGGGTACCGGCACTGGATAACTGGGTGGCATTGCCTCTCTTCTGCATCCTCTGCCCCCGTTTGCATGACGGTTGAGCAAACCCATAAATGAGTATTAAATAACCAGGGTGACGAGGCTCCAGAAAAAAAACTTTTGCAAAGGGTTTTTCGAGGCCGGGGTGAAACCGTATCGAATCTCCGGAGCTGGCAAGCAGCGGGGGGAGGAAGTTGTTAACATTTTGGTGTGAGAAGGTACCTGCTCCTCCTTTCAGCCTCCGCCGTGCCCTTCGCCATTCAAGCCGGGCACGTGAACAGTTACGGTTAAGAGCACAAAACCTTTGCACAAAACACCGCAGAGTGACCCAGTAGCTAAAAGCTCATTTGCATTCATTAACAGTCCCGAGCCAAGTTCAGAGCTATTACCGCAGACCTGCTCCCCCTCCTCTCCGTCCCCCGCCCCGTCCCC
>NW_009224357.1:0-3618 GCF_000690835.1 Fulmarus glacialis | reverse complement strand
GCCGCCCGGCCCCGCTTTGGGTAGGCGTTGAGCGACCGCCCTCGCTGCAGAGGGTAACTTCGGGTCCCGGTTAGCTGCCGGCCCATACGGGTGCAACAAGTCCTGGCGGAAACAAACAGAACCCACTCTTTCTATTTTAAACAATGAAAACTCAGGTCTTTAAGCAAACTGCGACTTACGTTTGCTGTTCGCCTGCAATAGTCAGGTTTTTTCATTGTTGGAGACGGTGATTTAAATTGCAGCTGGGTTGTTTTTTGGGTTCTTCTGCTCAGTCTACTCAAAGATGCATGTGGCTCCCATAGGTTTGACTGGGATTTGTTTGTAAGCGTCTTGTGTTCCCGAAGCTGGGCAGTGATGTAGAAGTTCCTGTTTTGTCTCAAATTCTCAAGAAAAGCTCACTTAAAGAGTTTGGAAGCCTCTGAGCCTTTAACAGTGTTTCTGTAAACCTTGCAAATACGAGAAGGCCTGTTTTCCGTTGGCTCTGCTTCCTTTTTTTCCCAACCAAAACAGATGGCTTCTCAACACAAGTTTCCTAAAGTACTAGTGCAATAAATTTGCTATCTGTAAAGATAAAGTTGTAGTAAGAACGTTGTTACAGCAATCTGCAGTCACCCGTTAAGACTAAATTTTTACATGGGAAGAACCGGGAGATACCCAGCTTTACTTAATGATATTTCAGCATTCAAGTACCAGCTGACATTGATGATGGCTGTTACTCTCATCTAATGTGTTTCTGGGTTTGTTCTTAATCAGTGTGGACTGTAGCTCTTGTTGCTTGGGAAACAGAGGGGGTGCTTGTGAGCTGAGACAACATGCATCAATGGTTTTTGGGGCCTTAACTGATCTAACTTGATAGTTTAGATGTATGGCGGCAAGGCATTGCCATTAGCATATTTGGGGGAGGAAGTGCTTTAGTTATCTGACAAATTTTCTTTCTTTTTTTTTTTTTTAAGTTTGGACACTTTGGCTGTTCAAAACAAAAGTGTATAGAAGTCACGTGCACTTTGCATGATTCCTCTGTGTGTCTTTTGTGTCAAAGTTGCAGGTTTAACTATATACTCACATACAGAGATACTGGGTTAGTAAAAAAATTCCTGCGTATTTTTATTAGGTGGCCTTGTTAAACAGGCTCTTTATCAGTTCATATAAGATAATAGACATGGGTGGCAGGCCATTCCGTTTCTAGTCAGGTTGGAAACAATACAACACAACAACTGTACTGTGATATTCTCTCAGGGATCAGCTTATAGTGAGTGACTGTATCTCAGATTCCTTTGAGTGGATCTACTTAAAGCAGAACAGTGGTAGTGGTATAACTCTGCCATAAGTCCCTCCTAGTGTATTCACAGGCCTTGCAATTGATCCCCAAATACTTCTGATAACGGTGTGAAGAAGTTCACAAGACAAAACACTTACGTATGCTTGCTGTGTGAAGTAGATAACTTACTCTCACTACTCTTCTATAGATGTACTGTCAGTCTTATTTTTTTTTTTAGTGTTAGCCATGGAGGTGTGCTTATTCTTACAAAAGAATTGTCCTTGCATGCATTGTCTTTGGATGAATAGCCTTTCCTGTTAGTGCCATGCTTTGTAGCCTGAATCAAACCACTCATGTTCGTAGTTTATTTCATATGCATGGCCATGAGGTGTCCTCTGCAAAGCCAAGAGATTACCCTCTATGGCTTGCTGTCCTGTGTGGGGAAGTTCTGTTTACATTTAAGAAAATGGGACACAGGAGGGTAAAGTGATGATAAAGCCACCCCTGTGTCTAGCGTATAGCAGAGCTTCCAGGATCGTGCTGGACTCTTGCTGAATTAAGGGTTAAAGATTGTATATGCATGTGGGGATTTGAGAATGTTCCTACAATCTGTCCTATTTTTTAGTGTTAGATATAGCATTACTTACTGAATATAGATTTTTATAATGAACTTTGTAATTTTTCTGAGGTCTCGCCTATATGGCTGGTTCTTGGGGTGGGGTTTTTTTGCTATTTTCACCATTCCAGCCTTCTCTTCAGCTTGAAACCCAAGACTCTAGAATCCAAATCCCATCTCGTAGAATGATAGCTATCTCAAATGTTATCTGTCTGGGCAAAACTTCCTCTTTTTAGCATATTTTTCTAGACATCTGGGGTTGTTTTTTTTTTTTTTTTTGAGTAAAAAAAAACTGTGGCTTTTCTATAATTATTCTGGTTGTAATAGCAAAATCCTGTATTGTGACTACAGTTGATTTTGTTGCTGGCCAGTCATCTTGACCAGATCTCCAAAAGTTGAGTGAAATTTCTCCCGTTATTTCAAGCTGCAGTGTTCTTCTTTTCTCCAGTTCTAGACTATCTTTCAGTGGTGTCAATGAGCACTGAGGTCCAAGCATGTGTTTTCTTTAAAAAGAATATGGGCCCATTCTGAAATAAAGTCCCCTTGTTGCTGTAGAGATGGCTGGAGAGGTTTGAAACAGAAGTGAATGGGTGGTGTTACCTATATAGTCCTATGTCTCTGTGTTCACTGTGATGAAACCTAATAGAATTTATCCCCCCAACTGTAGAGCAGCTGTGTACCTTATTCCCCTCAGATGAAGGCCTGACTATTGACCTGAAGAATTTCCGGAAACCTGGTGAAAAGACCTTCACCCAAAGAAGCCGCTTGTTTGTTGGGAATCTGCCCCCAGATATTACAGAGGAAGAGATGAGAAAGTTATTTGAGAAGTATGGCAAGGCAGGTGAAGTCTTCATACACAAGGACAAAGGCTTTGGCTTTATTAGGCTGGTGAGTGACTTGCTACCGTTGGGGTGTTTTTGTGGCAGTGATTCACACTGGAGGGGGATTGCTAATTGGAAGTAGTAGATGTTCAGATATCTTGCTAATTAAGCCTGCTCTTGATTTTAGTAACCTGGAATATGGGATCAGCTTCTACAAGTGATTTGTCTAGAGCTTGTTATGAGAAGGAATGTGAATTCAGGCAGCTTGTGGCAGGATTTATGAGATACCTGATAAAGTTATTCTGAAGTCAGCTGGTAGAAAACAGAAAGAAAACATGAACATGATGCTGTTATAGATAAGGTGGACTTCCATTTTCTGGAAGGGTGTGAACATGGAATTTCTATGAACATGGGTTGTCATGCAGTATTACTGGAGCGACGAATGCTCTTGAGGTAGGGGGTCTCTAGATGATCATGTTGAAGCGTCGCTAGGAGGGAGGTAGCTACCAACGTAGAGTAATGGTTCTCAGACTTTATTGGCTCATGTATTATCTTTCTGAAAGCCCCAAGGTGAGTGGATGGAGCAGGAGGTTCCCACACCAAAGTCTGGGGCGCTTTGCTGTAATGTAGCTGCTTGGTAGTGTCGTAAATGAGTGGAAAGGTGTGAAACTGGCATAGGATGTCTTTCATGGATTGTCATACATTCAGCATTTCCTTTTACAGTTATCAGACTTGGCTAATAGTTGAATCTTGATTTTTATTTTTTTATGTATTTATTTATTAAAAAAAAAAAGAGGCATGCTTTGTAGCTTTAATGTAATTATGTCTGATAAATAATGATCATTTAATTGTTAGCTTAGTTCGTACTGGCTGTTGGATTAAGCTTATGTCTGATACTTGCCCCCTCGCCTCCCCCGCCCCCC
>NW_009224356.1:375-865 GCF_000690835.1 Fulmarus glacialis | reverse complement strand
AAGGGGCAAGGGCACATGGCTTGGTGGCAGTGGGGTTGGGATGGAGCCCCCGTGCTGGGGACCTGGTCCTGAGCCCCAGCGCCGCAGGAGCCACGGCTGGACTCGCCCCACCTGCAGCCATGAGGGCGGGAGCTTTTCAAGCCCCTGGAGGCAAATTCCCCCCTGGCCTGGTCCTGCCTGGTTCCTGTCCAGGCATCGCTCCTGACACCCATCTCTTGTGCCCTCCCGAGGGGTGAGCCGGCCCGGTCTGCCCGCCTGGCATCCCAGCTGGGTGCAGCACGGCTGCTGCAAGCCCTGGCACTCCCCTCGGCATCCCCCTGCTCCCCCCAGCCCCTATGGCTCTCGGATTCTGCATTTCTACATGCAGCACCTATAAACAGCATTTATGTGCTGCATTTATGTTGTGCAGCATTTGCATGCAGTGCTTACACCATGCAGCAGTGACGTGCAGCATTTATATCGTGCAGCATCGACATGCAACATTTACGTG
>NW_009224356.1:0-342 GCF_000690835.1 Fulmarus glacialis | reverse complement strand
CAGCATTTACACGCAGCATTTACACGCAGCATTTACACGCAACATTTACACGCAACATTTACATGCAACATTTGTATACAGCATGTACATGCAGTATTTATGCCATGGTGTTAGGAGGGGAGGAGAGAGGAGGTTTCCAGCCCGCAGGCAGGCAGTGATAGAGGGCCAGGCAGGGCTTGCGAGGTGCCGGCTGGCCAGTGGGTGAGTGGGGCGATAAGCCCGGGATGCAGGCTGTCCCCAGCCCGACGGCCCCGCGGGGACCTGGGGCGCTCGGTGACAGTTGATGGGGGGGTGGGAGCAGGGCACGGCGCAGCGGGGGGGTTAATGCCGTTATAAGCCGGG
>NW_009224355.1:2122-7912 GCF_000690835.1 Fulmarus glacialis | reverse complement strand
TGGAGCGCCGGCGGCGAGCTGCTGCCTGGTGCCAGGGCAGCCAGGGACTCCGCTGCCGCCCCTGCGTCGAGCCCCAGAGGGGCTTCTCCCAGCGCCAGCATCGTCCCTACAGCTAACACTCACAGCTTCAGGGTAGAAAGGAGACTGGCAATGCTCTCTGTCCGAGCAAAGGCACTGGGCGATTTCCATACTCCTTGGCCCAGGGATTATCTCCTACTTTTTCGCCCTGGGAGGAGTTGTCGTGGTCTGATCCTCCACCAGCTCCTTCTTGCCTGCTTCCCTTGCTCTTATCTTTATAATCCTCAGCTGCTGGTCTTCAACAGCTACGGTTTGAGATTGGGAGTTTTGCAAGGCTCAAAATTGTTTTAACTCTTTCTTCCCAACAGAAGGTTCCTTTTAAGTTGTCTGCGTGACAGTGCTAACGGTGCCCAAACTCTCCGGGATGGCACACAACTTCTCCAGTCCTCTCTTAGCTTGGCTCCCCCAGCACCTCAGGATGGGTACAAGAAGGCATCTTTTCCACTCTCCCTGTCCTTTTCATTTAGTTTCATCTTCAGACCTACAGTCCTCCTTTCCCTCACCTTCCCGCTCTCCCACCTTGTCTACGCCCTAGCCCCCTGCCAGGGGCCAGCTCGTGGCCCCTCCCGGCAGCCATTCCCCCCGTGGGGAGCAGGGCCGACTCGGAGGCAGGTCCAGAGCCGGCCCCACGGGGATGATGGCAGGCAGACCCACCATCCCCAAAGAGAAAGGCTGCCGCATTTTCTCTCAGCTCCCCGCCAAGCCCCGGCATCCCTGTCCCCTCGGGCTCAGGTGCTGGGGAGGCAGGCAGCGGTGGTGGCACAGGGGTCTGAGGTCTCGCTCTCAACCTAATCAAATCCATGTTTTGTTTTCCGCAACACAATCCTTTAAGGAGCTCATAACCTGGGATGGGCTACATTCCCTAGGCAGATAGGTTATTCCACTTGTGGGAGGGGGGAAAAAAATAAAATGCCATTTTGCAGCAACTATTCTAATTCAGCAGATCACTGGTAAAACATTTTCTGATTTGTTTAGTTGTTTCCCAAACATCTTGGTGTTGTTTCAAGATGAAGTTCTGTTCTGAAAGAGAAAGAGAGACATCCAAAGAATGCAAACAAAATGTCATTTTAAACCTCAGATATCCACTTTTCTTCAGTCCAAATGTTTAATTTGGTCACCAAACAGAAAAAAAAAAAAAAAAATCAGATTTTCACACAGTCTTATTCTGTGAAAGGTAAGGTATTAACAGGGGCAAGACAATTCTGTGCAACTCACATCCTCACCTTAGTGAATTCTTTCTAAAAGCACCCAGGACAGATTAAACATATGAACGCTCACAGCACCTCAAACTGGGAATGCAATTAGTATCTGATTTATGTCTTCTGGTAGCAACTTAAGCAGCAAATAAAAGCAGATTCTGTTTGCTAGCTTTGTTATCTGCTCTTCTGCAAACACACTAGCAAGATTTAATAGCAGGGAATTTTAACAATCATGTGTTCATTAAAATAATAATTTTCTTACCATTTGTTACACATAATTTCACAATCCTCTTAGTCCTGCCACGTGGAGAGGGTACGCTGTTGACCTCACTGCTCCTTTTTATTGGGGATGACATTTTGTTTGGCTCTGCTTCCCATCCTCCTATCTTGTTTGGAGAGAGAAAAGTCCTTTCATGGAGGTGTGTGCCTCAAATCACTTTCATTGCCTGGGTATGGACTTCTTCGCCTACTCCTCCGAAGGTCTGGGGTAACATCTAGCCTGTAGTGCCCACGAGAAAAAGGAGAAGGTGCCACAGTTGAGTACACGCTAACCTAACATTTTTTTATTGTTGAGCATATGAAAATGTTTTCAGCATCCTTTTTTAACCTCTTCCTAAAGCACCTGGTATACTGCATAGATTTTGCCTGCACAAGCATACCTGCCTGGATAGAAGAGACTTATTTACAGCAGGACAATTGCTGTGTGGATGTGATCTGAATTCTTTTGCTGCCAATCATCACAGGCAAAACAACAGGAATAGCACTTGCGTATCGACATCAGGGATTTTGCAGCACAATGCATAATTCAGTCGGTTAGGTGTGCGATATTTCTCTCCTGGCACTGCTAATTCTCACCAGCAAGACTCACTCTCTCACCCTACGACTTGTTTTTAGCTGCTGCTTCCATCAGACAGTCCACGAGGATGCAAAGAACATTTTAAAGAGCTTACAGTTAAACCAGATCCCACAGAAAGAGGCGTGCCATGCAATTCCCTCCCACCCCAAACATGTATTTCATAACAGGGAACGGTATTTGTTAGGATTTTTATATTTACCTCTCCCCATTAGGTTCCTTTGAAGCTGCTCAGCTTTTTTGGGGGGGTTTCAAATCCAGCACACTGGCAGGAGTACGTGCTCAGCCAGTTCAATGGTCCCCCTTTCAAAAGCTTAACAGGGCAGCACGTTTGCTCAGATGCCCTAGGAGCCCACCCTGGTGTGAACTCACCTGGAAGCAGAGTTTATCTGCCTCCTCCGTTGTGTTTGCCTAGCTCCAGAGATAAGCTATCAAAAGCGATTTCTTTGCTGGGGGAGGAGGGAGAGGAGGAAAGGAGGAGGAGGAGGGAAATCAATATGGGTATCGTTTGTCAAAACATTAGTCCAACTGATGCCTTCTGAAGCACTTGGGAGTGCAGGCAGGCTATTGAAAGACATTGTTTTGCAGAACTTGATGATTTCAAATTGAACGACACACAACTCTGGAATGTGGCAAACAAGAAGCTTCCACCAAAAAAAAAACCAAACCCAAAAAACAACCAAACACCAAAACCACCCACTTGTGACTAGGTGAGTGCACAGTCCTTCCCGACTGGGTGACATTCCTCCTCAGCAACCTCACTGGCGCCCAGAGCACCCAAGAAACCCAAGAGATTTTTGCCTGACAAACCTCAGGGACTAAGCTCCACGAAAACCCCAAAATACGAAGGTGACAGGCGCAGGATGCCCCTGTTATTTTTGTAATGGAGTGCCACCAGGAAAACCTGCCTCGCCCTTGCTCCCCACCAGTCAAGGCTCAAGGGCCTTAGGGCATATTACCCCTATATCATGCCAGATATGTCTGCTTGCAGGTGATGTGGGGAGGCTAGGTGACATGCCCAAGGCCACCTGCCCTCAGGTGCCTATGGCCACTCCTTGGTCCCTTGGTATCATTAGCTCCTGGTGCTTTGCCTTCACCCCGGAGGGACCAGGGCTGCTACAACACGCTTCATGCAAGGCCAAGTGTCTGTCACCAGCTGTGCTGGATTTGTCCCCAAGAACTGTGAAGGACAAGCTGTCCTCTCCCCGCTGACCCAGCATGGTGAGCCCTGGTCCTGCCTCCGGCACTGGGCCTTGCCCGCCCCGTGTAGCTTGGCTCTGCCCCTCTGATTTAGGGGAGCCGGTGCGTGCTCTGCTAGCTTCAGTTGCCATGAAGCACACGGTGGCTGACATGAGCAATAAGAGACCGACCTGAAAGCTAGTGCATTATAAATGATTTATTGGTCTAATAAAGAGCCTCAAATTATCCGCTGCCTCCTTCCTTTCCCCCCTCGCCCCAAGGACCGATACAGCTACTGTACAAACATTTTCTACCTCACATTATGTAATGTCACAGAGAAGAAAAACAAGTATACAGCCCCCCGGAGAGCCACCCAGCTGGCGGCCCCCCCTTCCCCACCAGCGGCCTGGTAGGCAGCAGCCTCCGACGCCGCGGCGCAGGCATCACTGCCGTGCAGCTGGGGCAGAAACAGATCGCTCCACGCTCGGTCACGGGCACCGTTTTGCTGCTCTTCCCCTCCGTGGTGCCTCTTGCCTCCGGCATCCCCAAGAAAATATGAGTGACCTGCCCTCTCCCCGCAGCCTCGCTGTTCCCCTTCCGGCTGCCGGCGGCTGGGGGTATCCCCTCCTGCCCGGCCACGCGGCCTCTGCCCCTCGCCCCGCACAGGGATGGGGCTCTCGCGGTCGAGGGTTCGTAGCCCCAGAGCTGACAAGAGCCGGCTGCGCTGGAGGGGCGGCCAGGCCGGTGACTGGAAGACCTCATTTATTTTAGGAAGGGAGGATTTTGGCCCCCGATGTGGGAGCCCTGGTAGCTCACCCAGCCTCCTACTCACCGTCCTCATCTCTAATCCATATACGACTCCGTCACCATCCTTTTCACAGCAGTCAATACAAATCTTTGGTTGATAAAGTCTGGGAGCTTGTTATCTACTATTACAGATGTAGCTTTTTTGTTCAGCTCCTCGGGGACCTTTCCTCCCCTCCATTTAGCCTAACCTCCTGGGTGCCCCCATGCTGCTTACTCCAGGCAGAGCCCCTTCTCGGGACACGTAGCTATACGAGCCACGCTATATGCTGGGAGAGCGCAGTGTCTCTTTCCTGCCCCACGGTTCAAGCCCTCAAGTCCTGCCTCTCCTTCCAGCTCACTTGAACAAGTCACAACTTCTCACCATACACAGAGGGGGAGTAATAAATTAACCTACTTTAGATGGCTTGCAGGCCTTAACAAGTAACCGTTGCTAAAGGGCTCGTGGAGCCTCGGAAAGTGGCACTGTAAAACAGCAGAATATTATCATCCTCATCATCATCTGCTGTTATCCTGAAGATCGTGAGGTCAGATGAGGTGAACTGAATACAACAAAACAGTCTCAAATATTCAACATCAAACTATTTGAAGTGTGGCAAAGGAAAAGGGGAAAAAAAAAGGATAAAGAAAAGCTACAGCTAAGTTGTCCTTCCAGGCATTTTAGCTTCAGCGTGCGACAGGAGCACCACGACTGTGAGGCTGCCCTCTCCTCTCCTCTCCCCTCCTCTCCTCTCCTCTCCCCGTTTGGCAGGGAGCACGAGCCCTGTCCTGGGAGAGGTGGGCATCCCGGGGCCCCTCATACCTCCCAGAACCCTCACCAGGGCTGATGGCTTCCCAGGCACAAACCTGTACCTGAGCCCACGAGGTCTCCTCAAGTCACACTGGGCCAGTGGGACCCAAAAATGCTGTTCACCAAACAGAGAAAAAAGGACTGGGGTGTGATGCAGAGATCTGGGAATTGAGGGACAACTATGTGGGGCCTGAATTGCTTGGCCAGGGTAAATAAGAGAACAAAAATTCTGGGAATGATGTTATAAAAGGTATATTTTGAGTACCTGCATTCCTCACAAGGCTGACCTATTTATAAGCAGAGGGACTTTAGCCCCTGGGAAAAATTAAATAACACTGTTAGGAAACAGGGACTGTAGGGACAGAAGCGACCCAAGGTCTCTGCTGCATGCGCTCCATGGGTGCCCAGGCAGTCTATGGGCAACCACACTGAACCGTCCCGACGGCTGATAGTCTTCTCGTACCTTTATCCTAAAGGCACACAGCTACACCTCAGCCTGTGGTAGAGCCGAGCACGGTAAGCGGGGCTGCCCTTCGGGAGGAAACACAGTCAAAGGAAACTTAAAAGCCTTCGCCCTGTTGCCTCTTAATAGACCCAGCCCTCCCTGTCTCGATTACCAGGCTTGGTGCAAGGGTGTGCGCAGGGGGGACCTTGTTTCCAGACGCCGTGGTAACAGCAGATCTCTATACATAGTTTGTTTGTGCCTTCACGTGTTTTCTCCCTTTGAGTAGGAAGATGGCCGAGATACATTTTACCAATCACGCTACCTTATGGTTTCTGATGGTACTGATAGGCAGGTCCCAGGACTGAAATCCCCAGCCCGGGAGCAAGAGAGGACCACAAAAGAGGCCACGGCTGAGCAACTGGGGGTGAGTCAGAGCAGCCCC
>NW_009224355.1:265-2090 GCF_000690835.1 Fulmarus glacialis | reverse complement strand
GGTGTCAGCCGAGTCTCGGCAGGGGCATCCCAGCTCACACCTCTCCCTGCCTCCCCGGCCACCCAGCCTTAACCTGCTGCCACACCACCCCAGCACCTCGGCCCTGCCATGTGGGTGCTCGAGCCCACACGCACGCGATGATACCTCCTTTGCCAGTTATTTAAATGAGTTTCACACCTCATCCCGATTTTGGACTTAAAGGGTCCTGTTTAATCATGCACAATGAAATACAGCAGAAGCCCACTTCCCCTTGCTGGGAGGCCTCGATGTGATGTTTTTGGGTGGTGGTGGAAGGAGATGCAGTTTGTTTTTCTAGTTCTCTCCTACCCACTCCCCAAAGCACTTGATTCTTTTCCAGAGTGGAAAGACGCTTACATCCACGCAGTTTCCAAAAACCTCTCCCCCGGGATATCTGAGATAAGAGGGAATCTACACCTCCTCTGCTCCTACGTCTCATCTCCTTCACCAGAGAGATGCCAACTCCTACCTCCATCAGCTCGTGTGTCATATTTTCAGACACGCTCACTGGTGCTTTCTGCCTTGTTGTCCCTCACACTGGAGAAGACTTCCCACAAACATCTGAAAAATTGCCTCCTCCTTCTCTAAATCCCTACTATAGCACACCTGAGGACTGCAAAATACTTCACAAGCCCCAGGCTGCTGCTGTGCCGACGCTACCGCACATCATGCTGAGCAGTACAGTCCCCTTGCCTTCTTGCGCTTCTTCCTCCTCTGCCTGGAGCCCTCTCTTACCTCTCCCGTTTACTATGTAGGCACTCTGTGGCAGGAAACATCTCCTCAGGTTTGGGTTTTATAGTACCTCGCAGAAATAATCCAGTTTCATGTTCTGAAAGACAAATGGGCTCAAAGGCACTAGACAAATGCATGGAGGCTGGACCTGTGTGTCGCTATTCCAGTAGAGGGTCTAGGCACGTCCATTTGTTCAGGAAGCCTTTGAACTGGTTATTGCCTGAAGATGAGAAGGTTTACCTGAGGACACATCAGTCTTTTCTTTCCCTAAGCATTTCCTATTAGTCCCTGACAGTACACCACAGCTAGTGCAGGGTAATGGTTCAGTGGGTCCCAGTATGCCCATTTGCATGTTCTTTTAACTGGGGCTGTAACAAACTGCGAGCAAGGAGGAGAAGCCTGGTTATTAATAATTGCCTACACCTGTCTGCTCCCTTCTGCGGTCTTCTGCTGCTCTACACTGAAGAGGTGGAAGAAGGCTGAACTTGACTAAAGCTGTAAAAGTAGATTTCAGTGGCCAAAGGGCAAAATTTCAGGATGCTAATTTCTCTTAATCTACCCCTTTCTCTCTTAAAGAGAGAGACTCCTATGGGAGGCACTCAGACTCCAGAGCATAATTTCTTATTACTTTATACTTGACAGCCAAGCCAGAGCAACTGCTAAAAGCATCAAAGATAAGTAGAGTATAAAAATGCTACCAAATAAAAACACTTACCTCTGTATACTCATCAGCTCAGTATAAAGGACTGGGTCTGAAGAGCACAGGATCAGGATCTGGGACGAAAAGGCAGCCTGGCAGGGTGTTTCCACTGACAGTCATGAACTCCTGGAAAATACCCGGGAGGTGGCTCTCCACACGTGACTCTAGCATCACCTACAACCTCAGCCAACTGCCGCACTAACCTTCCTTCTGCAGGTTCAACCAGCCCAACGCGAGAGCCCACGGTGTGGTAGCAGTGCTTGGCCAAAGCCCAGGGACAGCCCGGGTGGGCGGCGTGGGTCACAGCACCCACAGCTCCCGTGTCAGGCTGCCCGCTGACTCCGGCCTTCACGTTAGCGCCGGGGAGGCCCCCTC
>NW_009224355.1:0-208 GCF_000690835.1 Fulmarus glacialis | reverse complement strand
GCGAGGAGCTGGCTATCAAAAAAAGGGGAATAGAAGATTTTAATCTGAAGTCGATTTAAATGACATCAGCGTGCACTACCGCTCTTTGAACAGGCGCTTCATCACAGGCGGCTTAATTACACCACGTGCCCCTGCCTATGTGCAGGTACGGAGAGGCGTGTTATCCCCCACGCTCTCCCCAGACTCCCCTCCACCGTGGCGGCACGGG
>NW_009224354.1:0-5775 GCF_000690835.1 Fulmarus glacialis | reverse complement strand
AACTTTAATGATTCTATGATTCTATATAAGCTTTACTGCATTTTCCACACTTCTTTCATAGACTATTCCAGAGCATGCTTTAAGTCTCCTTATGCATATCAAAATGTATTTTATTTAAAGCGTGATCATTTTTAGCTAAATTTACTTTTTTTGATTGACTTTAAGAGTGTTGCAACATTTCTTTGAGTTTGGAGTTACCCCTGATCTGTGTTTGTGAATGAATGATTTTGATAAATCATGTTTATATGATCATGTAGGTCATAAAATTAGACAAGAGTATGTAGGCTGTCCTCATAGACCATGAAGACACCTACTAAATGTCATCTACTGTCATGTTCCATCATGGATGGATGCCATTATGTTTAATTTGTTTGCATTTTTCAGGTAACATCCATTTTGACTGTTTCTTACTTTAATCAGTCTTTGACTCCAGCAGTTCACACACCTATCCCTCTTCTTTTCTCTTAATTACTCCAACTCCACTGAAATTAGTGGAAAAATTGTGGCTGTGAAAGATAATCTGATCTGCAGTACTTAATTTAGCCTTTTGGATAAAAAGGAACATATGTAACTGTTCTACCTCATATACCATTGTCGAGTAACAAGAAATTTTATTACGATTAGTTTTCTAATAGTGCTGATGTAAAAAAACCAGCATATACAGAAACGAAAAGGTTTCTTAAGTATCAAAATGAAGTGTACAATTTCAATATGAAAAAAAAGTTTTCTAAGCCAAGGTTTTCAAATACTGATAACAAACCCAGCTTGCAACATCTTGATTTCCAGAAGCTTAGTTTACAGTTTTTTTAAGACCATTGGTTATTTTGTCATGTCATAGGAACTCAGAGGCAGAAGGCATTTTTGGCTAAAGAATCCAGTTTTAGATAATCGGTTTAGAGCCTGAGAAAATCCTCCAGGTCATGATAAAATGATTTTTTTCTAAATTATATCTAAGGTGGGAACTGTTTGTTTTCTGAGACGTTGTTGCCTTGGGCTATCCACTGCCTTGTGCCAAGGGAAGAAAGTATTTTAATTAAAAGAAACAGTGGCTTTAAGGCTTAGTTGTGTGCAGATAACCAACATCATATATATATTTATTATTAATACAAAATAGGTAAAATGCATACCTTTTCTAACTCTGCAGTTGAGGTGTCTGAAATAAATATCTGTGAAGAAGGTACAAGATGCAGGTAAGAAAAAAAAGACACATGAAATAAATTGATCAATTGTTCTGTAGAATTTATTTCTTTAAAAAAAGAAAGTATGAAGAAGTCAACATCTATCTGGACAGAAAGAAGAGAACCTAATGATACTGCATTACAGGTTTTACGTCCTAGAGCTTCATCCTATTATAAAATAGCGGAGGAAATGTCTAAAATTTACAGGTAGTTCATTACAGGTTGTTATATATTGCAAAGCTGTGCTTAGCATACAGCTAGAATTGATGCCGTATAATCTAAATAGAGATCATTTTGATTTCAAACATCTGGAAGCCAGAACTCTTAAGCAGTCCTAATAACAGGGTGTGACAACCATATTATTCTAGTAGTAAAAAGAAGGGTTTTTTATAGATCAGAATTTTTTTTTCTAAAGTGTTTGTTTTTATTAGCAAGTCTCTAATCTGCATATATTAAAAAGTACTGATCCTACAGAGCTGTACCTTTTTGCATAACTGTGGAATTAAATTCAGAAAGTTATGTTTCTTTCTTGAACCAAAGCTAGGTTGTTTTGTTTAGTTTTTTTTTTCTTTTTCTCAGTAAACAACAGCATATGAATTCCTCTAGCAGTCAACAGACACATAGGGCAAACCTCTGTTGTTAGGGCAAACCTCTGTTGTTATTGCTTTTTTCTGTCCATTTGAAATTCTCTCGACCAATGTCGTGGTTTAACCTGGCAGGCAGCCAAATACCACGCAGCCGCTCACTCACTCCCCTCCCTCCAGTGGGACAGGGAGAGAATCGGAAGGGTAAGAGTGAGAAAAACTCGTGAGTTGAGATAAAGACAGTTTAATAAAACGGAAAAGGGAGAATAATAATGATAATGATAAAATATACAAAATAAGTGATGCACAGTGCAATTGCTCACCACCCGCGCTGACCGATAACCAGGTAGTGATCGATACTTCCTGGATCACGCCTACCATTCATATACTGAGCATGACGTCACATGGTATGGAATACCCCATTAGCCAGCTGGGCTGGCTGTCCTGATTACGTTCCCTCCCATCTTGTGTACCTAGCTCAGTCAGTAGGCATGGGAGCTGTCCTTGGACTAGGAGGGTACTTAGCAACAACTGAAAACATCAGTGTGTTATCAACATTCTCCTCATACTAAATCCAAAACACAGCACTAGCAAGAAATTTAACCCTATCCCAGCCGAAACCAGGACAACCAATCACATGAGAAATCAATTCTTTTTATGAATAATGTTATTTTAAGACAAAATTATTGCAGAAGGGAAGGAAGTATAGAGGAGTATTCCTTTTTTGCTATATTGCCGTGTGAACCAGGAACTGACACAATTCTTATTGTTTCTGAAGTGGTAAGTAAAAGCCTTTAAACAGTTTATAGTAGAAAAGAGAACATAATATATTCGCACATGTATATGTTCTTTTTTGTTGTTGTTTAAAAAGGTACGCTGGAAGCGGTATGACGGAGGGATATCTTTGCAGTTAATTTTAGCATGAGTGAGGTCAGAGTCAGACTCCTCTTGTTCAAAGGAACTAACAGGTTGCTGTTAGTAAACCACTACAGAGGCTTTGGGCATTGAATGCCTGTTCATTAGCGTCTGCAGAGAAATATGTGGTCATATAGACAATCGGCATCCATGGTGAGGTTACATAGCTGCCACCTGGTACTCTAATGAGATGGAAGGCAATTAAAAATAATTACCACTGCAAACTCATTAAAATTCTGTAGGTTTGTTCAACTCTGGCCCCTCATAATTGCTGCAGAACATTATAGTGTATCTCAAAAATTACAGTGAAACTCAATGATATTTTAAATCAGGAATTAAAGATATGAATCACAAAGGTTCGTTTCAAGGAAGATACTTTATAGCTACAAAACCTTATGGTATGGTATTGAGAAGGTTAGCATTTCAATATTATTGGAGTATCAGAGGTTTCATCAGCTAACGAAATTTGAAAGTCTTTCTGTATATTGTTCTGAGGTTAACATTTTTGGATATGCATGTACATATACACACACGTGTTTTTGGCCTGAGTGCTTTGAAAAGTAAAACTATCAGGAAGTTTTTAAGTTTTCAAGGCAACATAACAGACAATATAATGCAAATGTTAAAAAAGGGAGAAAAAGCATATAACTTGCCATGCAATGGTTTCCATAGAGTTACTCACCAGTGGTGTCATAAGAGAATTCACAGCTCTCTGTGGCATCTGTGGGAGGCCTCTGATTTCAGTGACAATGGGAAAAGAATGATCTTTCCAGGTAGGACCCTGCCCTGCTTCTAAGCAGCTAAGCAGTAAGTGAAGCCACTTATGTAGCAAGAACTCTCTGAGATCACTGCATCTCCTTTGGGGAATCATCTTTAGGCCGTTTTGCAAATAATGCACTGGTAAATTAATGAGGCTGTTACTGATAGGACTCTTTAAAAAGGCTAGCACGTAAAGACATTACAGGGTCCCACTTCTAGCAGCCATAGTCAATCCTATACCCTGTGTTAAGTTAAACTTTCTGGTCTGAAAAAGATCTCCAATCCTAGAGTAATGAAGTTGGGTGTCATTAACAAGATCTCAGAAACATGGAAATGAATTATTTATTTTGATTTTTCTGTATTCTTATTCTAAAAATTTTAGCTGGACAGGAAATAAAGAGAGTACAGTATACTTTATACAATATACATATACCATAGCCTACATATAGTCTGAGCCAGAAGTGCGAATCTAGCTTATAGATAGGAACCTTGTAATACTTGCAGAGATGCAATTTTGAAAACGAGTCATTTATGAAGACTCCAAAAAAGAAAGAAAAAATTCCACCCCACCGTTAATAATGAAATCACCTTTAATAACTAAAACATTTTGGTATTGTACAGTAATCTGAAGTTTTGTGGCACCTTCTGGGAGGCACCTCACTCCTGAGATACCGCTTTCCAGACAGCTGTCAGTGTCTGGCAAGATAAGGAACATTTGTGCAAGGGAGGCAAAGAACCAAGATCAGAGAGATTGGAGGGGCAGGAATGGGAGTTTTGCCAACATTAAAGAGGGAGGAGGCTGGCCTCCAGGTTGGACTTCACTGCAGTCTAGGTACACACTTCTTGCACCCCCTTACACAAGACGTTGAACTTTTGGCCTTCGGTTTTCTAAAGATAAAGTGCAGATGCAGTAATAACCAACTGGAATGTGAGATAAACTGAAAAAGCTGCAGGTACAGTTCACATAATTCTATTCTGGTAGAGTTACACTACTGTAAAGCTGCTCGTGATATGATCATAACTGAGACAGTTACACCTGGGCTGGATACAGGATTCTGTACAAGAAATTTCAGTTTTTACTGAAATTCAGTCTAGCTACATATTTTTATTTCACGTTATCTGAGAAATACTATACAGCTTTGTGAAAAAATGCCGTATCTTAAACCAGAAGTGTAATAGGCCAATATTCAACAGCAGAAATTTTCAGATTTTAATTCCTTATTGTCTTAGTCATAATTTTCTTTTACATCTATTTTCTCTTATGAAATAAATGAAGTAAAAGCATGTGCCAGGGAATAGATAATTTTTCGTAAAGGCTCTAATCTAATTTTCTTCCCATTTCAGACTTAATTATTAATGATGGCACTATATTTTTGCTTTTCTTTTTCTTAGAAATGTGTTAGTTTCCATATTAGTAGAGACAAGTCATCATATTGCAAAAGGGTGCTGTCATTTGTCATTACAGGACAATAGTTACATACTGTAACAACTGTGTGTTTTGCCATTGGTGTATAGGCATTGGGTATGTAATCATATGCTATGTTGTGGCAGCCAGGAAGACAATACAACACATCAGCAGGAGAACGAAAATGGTCTTCAGCAATATGTGCAAATTCAAAGAGTGAAATACTACTTTCTGTGGGCCTTTTTGTATTTATATTCAAAATGTTGCAGCACAGTAACAATAGTTGAACACAGTTTCAGAGGTCTAATGAATTAGATTTTCCTTGGCTCCGTTGAAAATACTACATTCAGCAGTTTCAGCAATGGCAAGCTCATCTCATTAAATCAAGTGCCTTAGTCACCAGTGCCAACAACACTTCATAAGGCTTATGTACTAAAGTTTTGCGATATTGCTAATCTGGAACGTGTCCCAAATAGATGATCGTACGCATTTTAGAGAACTACCATCAGATGCAATAAATACTTGAGAGTCACCAAAGGTAGACAGCAGGTTTCTGCATTGTGGTGAGGGGGGATGAAAAATGTGAAGAGTTTTCTAGATTTGTACCTAGAATATTTTTATACATCTATCCAAGAGAATTGTTCAATTAATATAAGGACACATTTCATTGCTGTTATTCATCTCAAGACATAATCACATTGGCTTAAGTGGTATTTTTCTTGCAGCGAAGTGCTCGTTCCTGTTACTATAAAGGGAGAAATCCATCTTTATATTATCTCCAGTATAAATATATTTGGAAATGTAGACCCAAACCTATTTCACAAATATTCTCATGATTTTCAATCAGATGAGCTGAAAGGCAGGGCATTGTTCAACTGCAGTGTACTGGGTGCGGGTTCCCAGGGGCTGGCAGTGGGGGGCTGCAGGGCGGCCT
>NW_009224353.1:0-4767 GCF_000690835.1 Fulmarus glacialis | reverse complement strand
TCGTTGATAAAGATGTTGAACAAGACTGGGCCCAAAACTGAACCCCGGGGAACACCGCTCGTGACTGGTGCCAACTGGATCTAATTCTGTTCACCACAATTTCCCTTTTTGCAAAAATGAAAGCTGCAGTTCTCATGTAATGGCATGAATTTACAGGCTAGGGAAAGCAGCCTAGCTCCCGACTCCCACTGACACAGGGAACGGGTCAGGAACAACTCACTTCCAAACTGCTCAGGTACCTTCCCTCTAGTGCTGCCAGGAGAAACTGCACATGGTTAGCCCTACTGCACCAGCCATGCTGCTCTCTAGGTGAAATCCCTGGACCCAGAGACCCATTAATCACCACGAAACCAAGGCAGAAAGCAGGAGATAGGTGTCTGTAAATCCTGGATCCTCATTTGCAAGGAATTCTCCAGGTTCCCAGTCCTGCTCAGTAAAACACCAGCATTCACCGCAACGTGTGTCCCGCAGAAGAATGGCCCCTTGCCACCTACCGTTCCCCACCTGCCCTTAGGATGGAGTTTAAACAGGACCCCTCACTTAGCCTCTTGCCTGTTTGGTTTAACAGGGTACATCTCTAATCACATTCAAATTATAGGGAAAATGGGGGAAAAAAAAAATCTGAGAATTTATTCGCTATTCTGAGTAATATTACCTACAGATGCAACAGTTGAAAATAAAACAGATTATGGAATTGAATGGATAGTCGTGGTACAGCAAGCAGAGGTAGATATGTCCTACAGAAGTTGTAATTTCACATGGAAAGTACAGGGAAAAAAAGCTTAACAGAAGAGCAAGAAGGATGCCTACTGCTAGGGAAGGTGGTGATGGAGAGGGAGGGAAAAAACCTGTAAAGAGATTCGTGAAAATCACCAAGTATTTTGTTCACAGTCAGTGTCCTGACCATGCTCCCAGCGGACAGATGTCACGGGAGGTCCCTGTCCCACCCAGAAGGAGCATTTGGACCATTAAGATTTCTTTGTGTGACCTACTCCTCCAAAGCGGGCTTTTAATGGGCTGCAGTGACGGGAGCAGCTCGTGGCGTGCCGGGAGCTGCCGGTGGCAAGCTGCCTCTCCCAGCGCCGGCTGCTTCGGGCCGTGGCAGCAGCCACGTGGCATTGCTTCTGGTCACTGACTGGGTGACATTTCATTCGGTATAAATTACAGATGTTACAAGTGACTGAACAGTTTGAAATTCATAGAGTCATAAATTGGAAGGCCAGGGGGGCCATTACCATCAGCCGCTCTGACCTCCTGTGTGACACCGGCCATAAAACAGCAGCCGGGAACTCCCGCATCCAGCCCAGCAATTTGTGCCTGAAGCAGGAGTGAACCTGTGAGAAAGACACTCTGTCTTGATTAAAATCCCAATGTGACAGAGAGCTCATATATCCTGGCTGAGATCTCCTAAAGGCTAATTAGTCTCACAGAATTCATACCTTATTCTCGCTTTAGGTTAGCTCCTCTCCACAGGGTTCCTTACCTGCATTGCTCACAAAGCTCCCCTGCAAAAACCAAACTGAATATTTCATTTTTGTACCCACTGGTGTTTGACTCCCTTAGGGACCATTGCAGTTTGGGGACTAGATTGACAAATCACCCTGAGCAAACAAGGAGGGGCATGGGATCACCTGCAGGTTTTGGAAATACCAAAATATTCAGGACATACATCAAATATATTTTATACAAATGATTTGCTGAGCCCTCGTCTAAAAGGGGTCAGCGGGTGCCCCGGTAAGGGCGTACAGGGAAAAGCGAGAAGGAAAGGGTGAGGTGAGTGAAAGGATTGACCCAGCGCTGATTAAGGAGAAAACTGGAGGCAGTGTGCCAAGCCTCGCCAGGAACTGAGGACTAAAAAAGGCCAAAAAAAAAAAAAAAAAGGCACATTTTAGGAAGCACAAGTGCTGTGGGAAAGATGAATAAAAGGGATTTGAAACAGAGGTGCCAGGTGGAGGGACGCCTGTGCCGGGCTGGACTGAGAGCCAGGAAGATGCTTTCAGCTGCCGTGCCGGGAGCAGGCAGGCGAAGGAGGCAGCCGCCAGCCACCAAGGCACCGGAGAGCATAGGAGGGCCGGGGACCGGCTAGTTTCTTCATGTTCACACCAGCGCAAAACCTGACCTCCCATTCCCATGGCAACCCTAACCCGGCTGCATCGCACCGAGGCAGATGAAGGCATAAATTTAACAGCAAAGCCAGTCATCTCAGACCCTCGGCGCGCGCGATGCAGCCGAGATCAGGTTGCTGGGGGAACCATAACTTTTTAATCATGCTGCATTAAGGGTTTTATTACTCTGCATATTTATAAGGGTTGGTTTATTCAGAGCCGTTGAGAGAGAGAGAGAGAGATTAGCCATTTTTACTGTGTCTTTCATAATACCCCAGGTTTTTCCCTCGCTTTGTACTGCACCGGTGGTGGTGCAGGCAAGTGGGGTACCGCTGCTGAGGGCAAACAGGGTGCAAAATAGTCCCAGCGTGTGCAAGCAAAATAGCAAACAGAGATGCTAAGTGGAGAACTGCAAAGTATCCAAAGGAGAGAGTTCATTGAGGCAGTAGATCAATGCTTGATACAATACATAATATTTCTGTGGATTTTGAGTGAAAATGCAGCTGGGACGAACGTTAGGATGGTGTTCTATGTAAATGGCAACTACAAACATTTCAACAACCAAAAAGAATGACAACCAAAGGGAAAAAAAATGCTCAATGAGCTACTTCTTGAAAAGGCTGAAGAACAACCCAGAAGAGAAGTTTTCTGCCCTCCAGGGCCTTTGTGCACCCTTATTATTCCCCTTCCTGGCCTGTACAGCCTTGCTCAAAAACCTATTTGGAAAGCTTTTGGAAAAACAGCAACACTAGCCTTTGTTTGAATCAGCTGGAAAAAAATGTACTTTTGCCCACTTTCCAAAGCATTTGGAAAGACACAAAAATGACCTAAAGAAACCCTTGGAGGTTGCCCTGGCTCAGGGTTCAGACTTGTTCCTTCAGATTTAGCTGCAGTGCTTTAACATGCCCCTCCAAACTGTACACTTTTACCCCACTGACTTGAGACTATTTGGGCTTCTTGCTGAGCTGCTCGGCCCGTTGGACTGGCTGGAGCGGGAGGTGTGGGATGCCAGGGCCAGGCATCTCCTCCTTCGGCCCTGGAGAGGACGATGCGAGGTGCTGGGAGGCCGCGTGCAGCCCACGCGGGGTGAGCGATTTGGCTGCCCTTCCCGAACCTTACAAAGAGATGAGCTCATCGCCAAGGAAAGTCCCTTCTGGAAGTAGTAGGAAGACCAAAAACTATCAGCTTTGTGCCACATGCTTTGGAAAATCCCTTCCAGCGCTCCAGTCATCACGAGCTCCCTCCCAGACAAGCTGAGCATCTGGCTGTGCCTCAGCCCAGGCTTTTGATGCCAGCCCTATCTGTGGCGGTGATGCGCCGGAACAGAAACAAGACCTATAGCTTCCTCCGTACGACTTCCAGCACCGGCTGGAAGTCTTTGAGAGGGCTGTGGGCACCAGAAACACTGGGGCCTCCGCAGGGGCTGAGCTTTGTTTATTCCAGTGAAATAAATACTGGGGAGAGAAGGAAGAAACAGGAGTTGGTACCACGTGTACCACGGTGGGTTGCACATGTTGGGGTGCTCCCACTGCTCACGTTTGTCCTCTCCTCCATCTGCTCTCCTTTCTGCCCCTGCCAACTCTTGCTACAGCTCCCCAGCCCCTTCCCGCTCCCTCCAGCGATGCCCACGCTTTTGGTGGTGCCGGCAGCGGGAGCCGTGGTAGCAGCAGCAGGTGCCCCAGGGGCTCTGGCACCTTTGCCTCTCTTGTCCCCTCCTCTAACGCTGCCAGCTCGGTGTCTCTTCTGGCTTACTTTGCTCCAGTGCTGATTTTTCAATTTTTGAAGATTTCGGGCTTTGACCATCATAAATGCATCTCACATCAAAAGGCTCCAGCTCTGCTGGGCGAGCTCCTGCGCTGTGGGACTGGGGGGGATGAGCGCAGCGTGTTTCTCTGCACATGGGTTTGCCAGGCTGCAGCCGCAGGGTGAGCTTCATGTGGTGGGTCAGGGGCAGCTGCCCCCAACCGCGTGAGACTGCATGTCGTAGAGGAGCAGGCACCCTTGGTCAGACCAAATGTCCATCCGACCCCACGGCTTGTCCCTACCAGCAGCAGATGCCATGGGAGGAGGGTGAGGACAGGGTGAACCCATTGCAGCACCTCCCCAACCTCTCCTCCCCACCTTTGGGGACCCAAGGGACCTCCTGGGCCAGAGTTAATGTCTCTGTAGGCAGTAGACTTTAAATGATTTTCCTTTCACGATTTTTTCCTGCCACGTTTTGAAGCTGTGGCCAGCACTGACAGCCTCCCGTGGCAGAGCTCCATTGTGTAACGACATGCTGTGTGAAAGCACCTCTCCGTTCTGAAGCTCCTGTCTCCTGCTTTTGCTCTGTGCCTCCAAGGTGTTGGCTGGGAAGAGGCAGTGAACCGTCATGGCCTATTTGCCATTCCCAGGCCTCCCCTATCACCTCTTCCTTCAGCTGGGCTGAAAAACCCTATCTTTTTTCCTGATATTGCAACCGCTCTATAACTTCCACTACCCCTGCCCCGACCCCTGCCCCTTCTTCTCCTTGCTGAGGGCGAGGGGGAGCAGAGCATCACGTGGCAGCCCAGCCGCAGGCACGCCGTCGCTCTCCGTAGCACTACGATGAGCACTGGGGAGGAAAATCATCCCCGAGGGCTTCCCCGCAGGTATGGGGGAAGAGTGGCTGGAAAGCTGCCCA
>NW_009224352.1:284-1519 GCF_000690835.1 Fulmarus glacialis | reverse complement strand
GGGGGGGCTCGTGGGGAGCACTGTGGTGGGGAGGATGGTGCAGTGCCGGCCCCGGTGCTGAGTCCTGCGCCCTCTCCAGAACGGGCTGATGGTGGCCTGCTACAAGGGCTTCGTGGACATCGTGCCCCTGCTGCAGAAGTGCCCCTACATAAATGTCAACCAGCAGGACAAGGACGGGAACACGGCCCTCATGATGGCAGCCCCGGCAGGTAGGCACCGCGCTCAGCCCCCGCGAGACCCCTCGAGAAGTGATGTGACCCCCTGCGCTTCCCCTCCAAACACCTGAAAATGAGCTGGGAAAGGCGAGTCGCGAGGGACGTGACCCTCCCCATCGAAGTTTATGGCTCACCTTAGCACCATTTTAAAACTGGGTAGATGATGCACAAATGGAGATTCCTACGGCAACGTTGTCTTGCAACACGTCCCGCCCGAGCAGCCGCGCTGAGCCGGAGCCACCCCACGTGCTCCAGAAAAGCCCCGTGAGCTGCAGTGATTTACCAGCACACAAGGTCCGAGCTGGCAAATGCCACACGGAGGGACCAAATGTCCGGTCATGATGGTTTTCCTCGTTACTGCAGAAGAGTCTGGCTCCCTCTGCCCTGATTAACCACGGGGGAAAGCAGGAGGGTCTCAAAGTGCAGATCACCCCTGATTCCCACTTCACCCTTGCTGGAATTGATGATGATTTTTTTTTTTTGCATTTTTGGACTCTTTCCTGCATTCTCCGCGGAAGCAGCTGGTGTGCCAGCGCTGTTCCCTGCACGGCCAAACCCAAAACAAAATAAGCCCAAACCCTTTCAGCCCTGATCCCTCCAAGTTTCTGCATCTTGGTCCTCATGAGATGCAGTTGCTAAATACTTTCTCCAGCAGGCATCAGCAGTTATCACTCGTTAACTGTCGAAACTCTAACGCAGCTTCTCTCTGGCTGTTAAGGACATGTCACCATCGTCAACTACCTCCTCAACTACTACCCCGCGCTCGAGGTGGACAAGCGAGACCCCCGGGGCCTGACGGCGCTGATGAAGGCTGCGGTGCAGGGGCGGCAGGACTGCGTGGCCGCCCTGCTCCTGGCTGGTGAGCGTCTCCCCAGGGACTTCCCGGGATTTTGGGGGGAAGGGATGGCATTGCTGCTTGCCCCGTGCTCTGGGGTGGGGCGGCGCGGTGACGCTCTCTGCATCCCGGTGTCTCCAGGAGCAGACCTGCAGGCGGTGGATCCCATCAAGAGGAAGACGGCC
>NW_009224352.1:0-210 GCF_000690835.1 Fulmarus glacialis | reverse complement strand
TGGCAGCCGGTACCAGCCCGAGTGGCCAGCCCTGCCTGAGCTGGTGGCCAAAGCCCTGGCCCCCAAATCCAGGGGCAAGAGGCTGTCGGAGAAGATCCGATCCATGTTCACCTTCAGCTTCCCCCGCGACCACGAGGAGGACGGCGTGATGGACCACATGGTGAGGATGACCACCTCCCTCGCCAGCCCCTTTGTGGCTACCGCTTGCCA
>NW_009224351.1:0-20452 GCF_000690835.1 Fulmarus glacialis | reverse complement strand
GGGGGCAGAGCTGCCCTGACTGCTCTCGGGGGTGAGAGGAGAGGACTTCAGTTTTCACAGCTCAGTGCCGCACCTGGGCGGGCCCGGCTACCCCGGCCTGGTCCTGCGCGCCTCTCTGCGAGCCCCCGGCCGCTCAGCCTAATAGCCGGGCAGCGCTGCTGGTGGGGGGAGGTGAGTTGTCTTGAAGGATCGCTGAGTTCAACCAAGGCGTTGTATCTTTTTCTTTCAGGTTTCCTTTGTTTACGTGTGTAACCCAAAGCAAGAGTTGTTCTTGTCATCTCTTCCTTTCAGCGCTTGGAAGAGAAGCGGGAAGATGGTGAATGTTCTGAAGGGTGTTCTGATTGAATGGTGAGTGACAGTGCTCATTGTGTCGAAGTCTACTTATTTCTTTAGAGCTGGAAATATTCTAAGTAACTTAAGAGTTACTTCAAAAAAAAAAACAAACAAAAAAAGGAATTGTTGGGAGGAGGGGTGATGCTGAACAAGCAGACAAAAGAAAAATGCGGCCTTTGGGGGGAGGAGAGAGGCAGTTGTAGGTAATAGTAATTCCAAATTCCTTTTTTCCTTTCAAGATATTGTTTTCCACTTATGCTTAACCATTAGATGTTCCCTCTCGTTCTTTATATTGCTTACACATAAAGTTTTGTTGTTGTTGTTGTTTGTGAGCAATGTGTTTCTTTACTGATTCTAGAGGGAGGTAGATAATCTTTCATCCTTTCTTTCCTGTATTTTTCATCAACTCCAGTCCAAATTCCATGACATGTGGCTCTGTAAATCATACTCGAAAGGAATATGTCTGTCATTTGTAAAAGTAACCTTTGATGTATGTGCAGTAAACATGTTCTCATGCAATCTGAAGTCTCTAGACTAAGAATCAGATTAACAGGTTACTTCCAAAGTAAAAAGAAGCATCAGTCAAGATTTGTGGGGTCATTGCATAGCATTATATGACATATAAGATTTCTGCTGTACACTTAAATTGTAAACATATTAACAGATTATAACTGCACAAAAGCAGGAGAACTTTGAACCTCTTGTGATGTGCGTGCGTGGTGCATATAGCTGTGAGCTTGCAGCAGCTAACTTCTGAGCGGACTGGACTTTAGCCAGCTGAAGTCTGTATGTCTAATGGCTATGTTCAGAGCCTAAACTCTGCTGTAACAAAAAGCCTGTCTTCTCAAATTTGGCTCCATGCTAGTACATTGACAAACTTTCTGAAGCACAAGAAATTGCCTGCCTCCAGCTGACTATGTAAAGATGCCCAGAGCAGGATTCTTGGCTGACAAGGCAAGAAGTTCTAAAATCTCAAGCAGTTAGCAAAATATTTTATTTTGCACCTTCTGTGTTTATTTTACACATACCTTAAGATCGGTGTGTTTTTATTCAGCTCCATGGCCACACCTCACTTAGTATTAGCATGGAACTTAATAATTCTCCCTGGAAGGGAAGGGAATTTTCTATCTGATAACAAATTTACAGCATTTGTTATGCCATCAGATGGTTTCAACAGCCCCCTGGGAAACTGACCTTTGAGTTGGTTTTGCTAGCTCTTGGTGGTTTGGTTTTGTTTGTTTGTTTTCTCCCCACCTTTGCATAAGGGTAGCCCATGATTGGGCACAAAATTCTATCCCAAGAGAAGATGCAGATTTACTATAAACCTGTCCCCTTGTTTATACTTCAGGTACAAGGTTTTTTTAAAACCCAGTTTTCTGAGGATGTTTAAGATACCAAATGGACAGGGAATGGAAAAAAACCAGACAGTTCTGAATGTGTAAATCATGCAAATAAAATAGTGAAATGTTATGCAGGTCTTTTTTTTTCTATATTCTTCCAATAAATAGCTAAACTTTTCTGAAGACACCATATCAAGAGTTATAATCTTCAAGTACTGTAATGAGATCAGTGTTTCTGCTGTGACATACATCTACTGGCACTGATACAGCTCTGTATGTTGGTTATGTGAAACCCAGTCTCTGAATACTGCCTAACATCATACAAGCTGGTTGTATCAACTAGGACAAAAGCTCGTGCCATCTAGTACTACTAATGTGAATCACTAACGTCCAGCTGAATAAAACAAGCAAAAAATAAACCTCCCTGCACCCATCCCAAAGGGAATGTGGAAGAATGTTGGGAACCACATACTTCTGGTCTCTGATTTTTCTCAGCTCTTCTGTTTCTCCTTTGTTTCTCTTCTTACATGCCAGAGCACATAAATAATGGCTCTTGTAAAGAAGATATATCTTCCAGACTTCCCCATTCTCCTTTCCTCAAAATTACTTTGTACTTTGAAAACTCATTTTATTCTAGTAATGCTTCTGCAGGTTTGAGGCTAATATTAAAGATTGTTTAGGTGGGGGGAAAGGGTTTTGTTTCATAGTGCATGTCTTTGCATATATATATACTTTTAGGTAAGGGAGAATTGGGCCTCATACTGCATTTAAAAGAGAGAAGATTAGCCAAAGAATTCTTTTAAGATCTACTGTGTTATTTAGAATTCTTTTTAAGAATTACTATGTTGCCAAAACAACTATGTCCGTAATTTTGAAAGCGTCCTGAGCTACCTGATTCAAATTTCCTGTATTTCTTGTGCATATTCTTCACCAGTTGTTGCAATCAAATACTAAGTTTTACCAAAGAGCATGTTTTTTCCTGTTTTGTAAAAACTAGCATCAGAATAATATTGTCTGAATTCTTCAAAATTTCAGTAGATTGATGAGCTTATTTTTTGAAGCCTCTGTATCTAGCTGCTTAATATAATGCAGCTGTTTCAGTTACCTGTAATTTCCATGCTTCCAAAATGTTTTCTTCTAAACACTTAAATTTTACTTACAAGGTGACATCATGAAAAAGAAGAGACTGTTCAGTTATGGTACGATGAATGTACAATTCATACATGACTACTTTTTCTCTGTGCTATACTACTTTCAGTGAGGTATATGTTGTCTTGGGTTTTGGTTACCTTTAAACAAAAATACACTTTAAGAAAGCATGGTTTTATGGTGCTATTTCTGAAGGTAGAAATGTAAGTTCAAACTTGCCTCATTAAGGGTTGGTTGGGTTTGGTTTTGTTTTGTTTTTTTTTTTAAGCTACTTTAACAGCAGTATAGGGGCACTTATCTGCCAATCAAATAGCCAGTTCTTCTCTTTAGACTTCGTTATCAGTTTATTTTTATCTCTGAAGTAACCCAAGCAATTACTATTGTGAAAGAAACTTCTGAAAAAGTTTCACAAACTTTCTTTAAATTGTGAGCAACTCTTGAAATTAATATTAATCTACCAAAGAACTTTGGGAGTGTCTTCAAAGGGTGGGGGAGTTTTTGTTTTTAACTGTATCTTATTACAATGATGTGGGATCTGATGTGTATTTGTCTCTACAGTGACCCAGCAATGAAGCAGTTTCTGCTCTACTTGGATGAGTCAAATGCATTGGGAAAGAAGTTCATCATACAAGACCTGGATGAAACTCATGTCTTTGTATTAGCCGAGTTGGTTAACTTCCTCCAGGAGAGAGTGGGCGAGTTAATGGACCAGAACTCTTTTCCTATTACTCAGAAGTAAAAAGACTAGAGAAATGAGATTACTGAGAGTTTTGGAATAGTGAATTTCAATAGCTTGGGTTGTTACTGTTTTAATAGATATACTGTGGTTAGTAAGTTCTACGTGGAAGTGGCTACTCTAGAAAATGGATCATTTTCATAGACAAAATACTCTTGAATTGGATTTTATTTCTCATTTTGAAAGATTATGGTATCTTTATTAAAATCCTTAAAATGATACACTTGAGGACTTGCTTAGAGAATTTTTGATGCATGCTCTCTGTTCTTCCTTTAGGATTCTTATCTTGCAAGATGGTATGACCCAAAAATTAGAGTAGTGTTTCGTATTGGAATGCTATATGAACTCCTCTGACATGTTACATTCCTGTGGAATTGATTAAATATGGTTATAGTGTGACTGATACAATGTGAAGAATGTGTTAAAGTATGATCTGTACTTGATGGGACATCGCCATAAGTTGAAGGCATGGTCAGATACTGCTTTAACTTAATGGTTTTTATATGCCAAAATGAAAGTTGGTGTGAGTTTTCTTTGTGTTTTGTGGGGGGGGGGTGTTTTGGTTTTTGTTTGGTTTTTTTTTCCCTCAAACATTTTACAGATGCCTCATGCTACTTGCCTACTTTTACCAAGGCTATGCTTTCTGTGCTCTCCTGGGTTTGGGCAGTGGTGGTGGTGGGCATCTAGGAGTTGGAGGGGAGGGGGGGATATTGGGGGATAGGGACAACAAAATCCATTACCCCAGATCATCACATTTTAATTGTAAACTGATTACTTGCATAACAACAATAGCAAATTAAAGGGGTAACATAAATGGGATATAATTGCTTGTATTTTTCCACTGAAGCTAATAGCTAGTCACAATAAGCTATGTGATGAGGAAGGGGAAATAAAGACTTGGTTGCTCTACCTGTGAAGAAGAAAGCTGGTTTTGGTTTTTTTGGGGTGTTGGGTTGGTTTTTTTTCTTTTTTTCAGCTTAGCTCTTCCTCCCCAATAGGGGGAAGCACTTCGCTATGAAGAAAAAGCCTCATAGTTTCGTAAGGTGTTTTTTTTTTTTTTTTACACTGTATTTGTAACTCACTATCTCGGACAGTGGCTTATTTAGTAAGTCAGCTAGTGCATGATGATAAAATAAAACCTGTGAAGATTTCTGTCTACAAATATGGCAGATACAGATAACAGAAACAAGAAGAATAACATGTATTACCATTTCTCTTATTCTGCTTCCTACTCAAAATAGTCAAATTTACTGGATCTATAAGTAATCATTTATAAAGGAAAGACTTTAGGATATTACTTCAAAGGGAAACTTGGTTTTCAGAGCTGCTCATGTACATCAGATAGATGCCATCTTTTTATTTTTTGGGGGAAAAAACAAGTGTAAAGAGGCTTTTATAAGGAACAGTTTTCTTTACTGACTCTCCCACATTGCTTTTTGTCCTTGTCCATCAGACAGCAGATTAGTTGGTGGTTTTGGTTTTGTTTTGGTTTTTTTCCCAGGAATAGGGAAGCTTCAGGACAAAGTTTCATTGGATGTCTTTAATCAAAAAGCTGTCTAAAGAAAATTCTGCAGAATTGCATGATTCCGGCTCATGGGGATGAGCAAATAGCCCTGTGGAATTTAGGTTCATGTAGTTTCTAGTACCCCCCCTTCTCTCTGACTGTATAGAGCAATGGGGTTTGGTCCAAGTTGTTTCATCTCTTTTACAAGTGGATGCTTCCTTAGTCACATAGATCAATAACCAGCTACACATCTTCAATTGAAATAAAAAGTTGAAAGCTTTTATGAATGGTTTATAGTTCCTTACCTCTTTCTTGACATTCGTCAAACATTGACCTCATAACTGTTATTTTGTGGAAGATTGTTGGATGCTCATTTAATGGAGGGATAATCAGTAGTCTTAACATGGCATGATAGCGTAATGCAATTTATTTAAAAGTGTCTTATATCCTTTCTTTGGAATCCTAGTTTATTTTCCATCCAGATTTTGATGAAAGGTAAATGATCCGTCACTCTCTCTTCAAATGACAGTATTTGAAAAGTCATGTCAGAATTACACCTGTTAAACTTCTCTCTATTTAGCAAGTCTAGTGCTACATTTCTATTGTGATTTTCCTTTTAAGTCTATGATACACTTCTTGCAGTTCTTGTCTTTCTCTCCTCGTTAATTATACAGCTTTATTTTGCATTACCTGTGTTTTAGCTTATATTTCCAGTTATATTTCCAGTGATAAATGGCTTATGTAATACAGAGGGATAGAAGTTCCAAACTGTATAAACTAAACAGTTAGGCATGCATTCTTATAATCTTTGCTCTCAATCTTTTTCGAGCAAACATGTTAATGGATTTTAACTTCTAAACCTGTCAAGGCTTAGATCCTTTCTGCACCCTAACCAGGCCTAACTGATTCTATGCTGGAAGAATAAACAAAAGATATAAAGAAGCAAATTGGTGTCTCCTTATGGAGTCTAAGGAAAACTTGGACCCCAGAAAGCTTGCTTGTTGTGTTTTTGTTTGTGTGTTGTTTGTTTTGGTTTGGTTTTTTAAAATGCATATAATCCTGGAACTTACTTGCTTTTAAAAATACATACACATATATATGTTGCCCAGATGGGAAAAAAGTACATACTAACTTTAAAAATATCACGACATTTTGAGATAGTGAACATTTACACTTAAAGATTTTAAATGTTTTCACTGGCTCTCATTTAGGTGTGAAATATTATTGGTGAGTGGAGCTCGGAATGAAACATTGTGTTAAGAATATCTTTTTTTTTAAAGGCTGGAAGCATTTGAGAATAAAAGATTAAGGAGATTGTTTACATATATACATGTTTTGCTAATAGAGTTGATATGGTGAGAACATCAGCTCTCGCTGTGTTCGGAATATTATATGTTAATGTAACACTTCTATCCATAGCTAATAAGTTCACTTTTTTTTGCTGGTGTCTAGCATAGGTTCTATACTCTGCTCAGGTCCTGCTTGAGCAGCAAAATAGAGCTTGAATGACAGACTTCTTGTTGCTTCTTGTTGAAGTAGCAAATTTTATCTTGATGGGCTTTCAGTGCTAAGGGTTGAGCTGGTGCTTCACTTTTTGCTTTCAGACTGAGTTGAAAGTATCTTGTCTACTGGAGGAGGAGCATGCTAGAATAATTACCTAAACGACACTTATTTGAGCTTCTTTTCTTACTTGCTACTTATTTATACTTAGCTCTAAAAAAGCTTGCAAGTTCACTTGTTGGTGTTTTGTGATGTAAACAGTTGCGCTTGGATAGTTACTGTAACTTTGAACAGGCTTATAAATAGCACTTTCATTAACACAAACGCAGAAGCTAAAGAGTACTATTTGACAGAAAAATGAGAGATACCTCTAAAGCAGGGTAAGAGAATTTGACCAATGCAAGCAAAGTATTTATGTTAAATAGGAAGAGGGGGTAGCAGCTGAAAATGCAGTTTCCTATTAAAGCAATAGCACCTCATTTTTTATTGGAAATTACACTATTTGGTGTCTTGGTTTTTGTTCAAGCCTCAGATTTTTTTTTAAGTTTATTAATGGTCTTTAAAGAAAGGTGTGTGATATGACCATAGTGTACCACAAAAGCAAATAAGCCTAAATGCTGTCACATATTTAGATACTTTTAGAAATTGTGGGATAAGCTAATTCTGGAGGGTGGGTTTTTTTAATGTGGGGGTAGGCAGCACGAGGAAGATGACGCTGAGTTAGTCAGTATAGATAGGGATTATAATGAATTTCTTAGCTTGTTACCAATGTATAAATCCCCTTTCCTTTTCTCCGGTACAACAGTTAGCCCAGGGAGAATAATTGTCCAGTGCAGTAAAGGAGGAAATAAACAACAATCAGTAGAGAGAATGGATGTGGCCTCAAGAAGGAAAACTCTGTTGAAAGAAAATGGAGAATGCTTCAGGGAATTCCACCATTTTACCTGAGAGAACCCAGGCTGAGTGGATTTGACTTTGTGGCTAAACTGCCAGTGTTGTTTCATAAAAAGGTAGGCATCTGAATCCATTTGGAGTGAAGAATGATAGAGTGTGTTTGTTTGTTTGTTTAGAAATTTAATGTGCTTATAAGGATAGTTTGGGTTTCGTTCAGTGTAGCACAGTGCTGAGAGCTAGATGGGTAGTGTGATGTGCTGTACAAAAACTTCTCCAAGTGCTGTTGTACATTAAGAAATCCTATTTTACAGTCTTTCCAGAATTGTAGGGTGTATTCAAAAGCATATCTTCTGTTTCTTTTTTTTTTTTATGTGGCATAACAACAGATTTTACTGGTTTTTTTCCTCACTCAAGTTAACTCTGTAGGGCCACCTCAAGTATGCGAGAACAAACTAGAGAACATGTATTTTATGCATTAACAGGATTGTTTACTGTGAGCTGAAGTAAACAGGGTTGGTTACTGTGAATTGAAGATAATGGTATTTCATAGTGTCTTTAAAATGACTTATTTTAACTTTTTTTAGTTGGCATCATCACCATAAAAGTGTCCAATTTCAGTCAGCCCGTAGGTTGACCTTGCAGAAGTAGGGCTCTAAAAACCGTGTGTGTGTATATATATATAATCAACAAGTCTTTAATCACATAAATCAGCACAGGCTGAGAGGTATGTTTTGCTCTTCCAACCAGGCAGTAGGCCATTGAAGAAAACAGTAAGCTTTTGTAACAAATCTTTTTGCAGTTCCCAATTCCACAGCAGATTCTGATCCTTTTCCCACACTGAGTCGTTGATTATCCCACGAATGATCCTACTAAAGCTGGTGGTGGTTACTGTGAAATGAGGCATTACTCAGTATGTCAGAATTGGGTGTCCATGTTTGTTTTGTAATTCAGACTTTAGCAAGGCTTACATGTGCTATAGAAAATTAAGGATTCAGTAAACTGGTGAAGTTCATAATGATGGAAGAACAAATTCTTCCTAAACTAAGTCATTATCTTTGGTCTTATGACTTAACAACTGATAAGAAATTTAAAAAATAGGGTCTCTGATAGAAATACGATATAGAGCTCTTTTTTTTTTTTTTTTTTGTATGTGTGGAATAGAAGTAATATTTTACCCATCTTTGTTTCATATAAAAAGATCTTCAGGACTGAAGACTTAACAATTTGAAGGCAGTCCAGTAAGGGGAGCTCTTACCAATATTTTAAACTGCTTTTTAAATACTTGCTGCAGCATGGGCAATGGTGGGTCAGAGACTTACCATGCTTTGGAACATTAATACCTTTCTCTCTGGATATGCTTTCAGCTGGACATGAACATTCAACCTCAAAAGATCTTTCTAGAAAGATATTTGCAGTAGGACATTTTGGAATGTAGTATCTTTAACTCTGAAATTTCTTAGATATTTAGTTATCCAATGTTTTCTTTCTATGCTTAGGTGCACAGTGCTGTTACATTAAAATGTCTGAAATGTGGCCTTCCCTTCAGATGTTACTGGTAGGTCTGTGTATCTCCACACCGCTAGCCTTCTTTAGGAATTGCTCTGTATTAAGTTAAATCATTTTTAGTGAGCATAAATCACAGGAAGACATTGTTGATACAGTCAGAAGCAACTTTTATGAGTTTTTTTTCTCTTTATTTCCTCATCATACAAAATGCATGTGACTGTAGGGTACCTGTTCCTCAGAGCACATGCACCATACCGTATGGAAGACACACAAAACAACTATTCAATCTTACTGAGTTTCAGTCTGCACTGCGGATTTCTGCATCTGTATCCCTACGGTGTTGCTAATAGTACGTAGAAATGAGACATATAGAAAGTTTTTTCCCTCATTACCCCCAAAAGTGAATAGCTTTATTGGTTTACACCTATATAAAAGTAAAATTCAGTATGCTCCCTAAACAAATCAACAAAAACCCCACAACACCTACCAGTTAAGTTTTAATATGAGGGGGGGAAAAAACCCTAATACCTTGGATATTAATGGTTGTATTTTTCATATAGACAGAAAAAGTAATTTTCTCTCCTCTGATTGTGTAGCAGTAATAAGCAGATTAGCTGCAGAATAGAAACGGACTATAAAATTGCTGTCCAGTGAACAAATTTAAAAAGTGAAAATTTTAGAGTATTGTTAGCTTTTAGCTTTTTGTGCTTGAGCAATTCTAGGTGTTAGTAACAACAACAAGTATAAGGTTCCTGGAAGAAATCTCATTTGCAAATTAATATTTTTCTTTTACCAAAGGAAAAGCAGACCCATAATACCCATGCAGGAATGTGCTTGAACACACCAAAGAAAACCCACCCACACCAAAACTGACGTGTAATTGATTAGCCATGAAACTAGCCCCTCAGGAAAGAAACAGCAAGCAAAATTTCTTGATGACTATAGATTGAAGGAGTTGGCTGTCAGAGCTATACAGTTGTTCACTTTTCTACTACAGAAAAGATGGACCCAGTTGTAAATTACAGAGCGTGCAGAATGATGGGTAGACTTACAGCTGTGAAGAGATCACTTGCAGCTAAGAAAGTATTGCACATTTCTACAATGTTGGCATAGCTGACATACTATCAGTAGCAAACCTCTATAATCTGTCAGCATTTTGTGTGTTATGTTCCTGATGTTTCGAAGCTAGAGGGGTGAGATAGGAGGATGAAAGAGAAAGAAGGTAAAGAGGAGTATTTTAGGCTTGTAACTAGCATTTCCTGATAATTCTAAAATTGAACAAGATCACAAGGAGCGTAAGGACAAAATTGAGAGAGACTGCACTCAATTTTAATTTTGTATCCAAAAATGAACTTGCAGTTACTTAGAACTTAATTGGTTTACAGAAGGTCCTGTATTTATCATCAGAGCCAACATATCACGAGGACTGGGACAGCAAGTTTTCATAATGTTATGCCTATTATTCTAACTTGCTTCTGTCCTGGATGGGACCACTTTTCCATGTGGAATGATAGTGTAGTTTTGCTCCCTTTTAATCTCTGGATTCTCCTACATTGGCAACTTTATTGGGTGTAAAATGTGTTTTGCATGTGTGTGGTATGTATATCATTAGATATATAGGTATTCCAGAAGCTAGAGATTCAGCAATGATGAGTAACCCTGGAATAATGATAGCCGCCTGTGTCATCAACCAGCTTGAAATTAAGATATGAAAGAAAAATCTCTCTTCAGCTGTAATATGAAGCATGCTTCCTGCATTTGATTCTGCTTTTGGTCTAAACTGAGACTAATTCTATCTTTTAATTTTGGGAAAGTTATAAAGTCAGTATAAAATTGAAGAAAAGAGTCCTGGTTTCTTAAGGAATGTTTGAAATGGATATTGTCAAGCACAGCCATGGTGAAGTCAGTGTGATAGAGGACTGTGACAGCTTTCTGCTGCTGGCCAGGTTGGCATTTGGGCAAAGGCAGCTGCAAACAGCATTTGAGAGGAGCAGGAGAGTAGGAATGAGGAGTGGGCAAAGCTAAGCATCTGAACACATCTGTCAGGAGGACCAGGGAACCTGAAGTCTTGGAACTAGTAAATGTTTTCCCTTTTGGCTTTGAGTAGCTTTTTCTAAAAGTAATTTCTGCGTGTTTTGCCTGCTGTGTGACAGCTGGAGCCAGAAGGAGCTGTAGGGAGTGGGAAGGAGGGATTCTGAGGGTGTATGTGTTTCAGAAGGTGATTCCTAAAGTTGTTTGCTACAAGTATGAAAAACTAGAGCAAGCTGAAACTGCCTTTTCAATATGCGGAGTTATTCTAGCTCATTTATTTTTTTTAAGTGTACTACAAAATAAAAGGAACTGTGAAGGTGCTGGAAAGAATTTCTATTGTTTGAATTGCTAACTACAAGAAGCAACCCACTACACCTCTCAATTTGAAAAGTGAAGAGGCTTTCATGTAGTGCATTTTTTCATTATCATCATAGATACATGACGATCATAACCAAAACAAGTCATAGAAAAAAAAGGGAGAAGGCTGATATAAATGGCCTAAGTTTAAGACTAGTGGTCAGACATTGGCAACACTTCACCCTTGCTCAAGCTTGAGATTAATTGCTTGTGCCAGTATTTTAGTTTCTACTAAGCAGGAGGCTTGCCTTGGGACATCTGGGCAGAATCGTAAGTTGGATATGCTGGAAACTTGTCACTCTTGGGTCGAGGCAATGTCAAAGTCTGGATTTTTCAGTCTCAAAAACTGCTATGCTCAAACATGACAGGTACTTTTCTCCTTTGTCCTAGCACCCAGTATGTAATGATGACGGTCATGCACATTTGTAATGTCTGTGACGACATGAAGTAAGGCAATAATGAAATATCATGTACAATTAAAAAGGTGATGTACAGATTTAATTTTCTTCTCTTTTCAAAGTATGAAAATAAAAATACATATGAGAATAACTTGTGTATGCACCAGTAAGTATTGAATGCAATTCATTCCAAGTATGATCTCTGGTGCCAAGTGATTGATCTTTTTTAATGAAGCAGCCATTTAAATATATGTAAATTGTGTTAACAAGTGTTGAGAACATAGACAAAGTCGTTAGTTCCAATTTCTTCCAGATGTTCGTAAGAAAAAGTAATAGATATACAAAGCAAATACTAGCAAAGCAACATTATTTTGCTGAGACTATCTCACCACTTAAAGAACAGTTCATCTTTAAGTTAACTAGTATGATCTAGTGGATAAGTTAAGTCTGACATTACTCTATGTTCTCAAGTGGATAGTCTTCCTTTGCCCTAATGTAGATTTCCCCATCTGTAAAATGGGGATGAGAGTACTTATTTTTCTGCTACTCCTACTAAGCAGAACTGCAGCCTTGCTTTGTATTCTATCTATACAAAACGCACAATGAAAGTCTGTCCTGTTCTCTGTTCCTATTAAAATATAAGTATTCTCCAGTAAAAGTAAATGTTGGGATACTTCCTAACATACATAGGAAAATATGCGTTCAGTTGTAGGAGGTCTTAATATGCTAGTATGTTAGCTTACATGCATGCATGTTAAATATTGCTGTCAATCAAAGATTCTTAGGTCTTCATAGCATCGCATCGTGGCCTAACCACAATTCTGAGTGACAGGTTAGGAATACTCTGTGTGTGTGTGTCTATATATTTGTATATATAGAAATATAAATACACACAAAAATAACTGTGTGTGTATGTGTGCATATAAATGTATATGCAGTGCATACATATAATCACTGCAGCTACAGTATGCTTACCTCATGGGAGAAAGATACCCTTCCTTGGCCAACAATATTTGTTACAATTTAGGGAGGAAAGGGATGCTTTTGCAGTCCTTGCACTGAGTAGCATCACTGTAAGCCTCAAGCAGGTGGTGGGATTCTCAAGGGGGAACAAACATAGGAAATTGGGGTGCTAATAAGGATAACCGGACCTTTCATATCTGGAATTTATTTTGTGTCCTTCTAAAACTGGGATTAAAATGATCAGTGAGATCCCAAATCAGGCATTCATGAAAGTACGGTTTTTTTTTCTTTTTTGCTTTTCTTTGTACATAGAGCTGCTTTTTATCATTCTATTACATTTTGCTGAAACTGTAAAAAATGCAAAAAACAACCAGTATATTCATCATATTCTTGCAGTGTATTTTCCTACTGTTAAATCTAGATTGAAATGATTTTTTCAGTGGATTAAAAGGATTTAAATATCTGATCATGTTCCTTTATAGGACTACCCACAGCAAATGCAAGTATCATGCTGTAATTATGTTATTTTTTTAAGAATTAACATTTGATTTTCCAGCAATCTCTGTATTTGTTTTATTTTCTACTATGGAGGGTGATAGTACAAAGGATACTTATTTGGGACTTTGATAAGCTGTTGTTAGAATTCTGGTGTTTAAAACCTTGAATATTTTGATGGCTTTTCTCTTATTCTTTCATATTTTTCAAGAACTCTCTTTTATTTTTGTATTTGAATGTTGTCTCTATTGAATTTTGCAAAAAAAGGATTGCTTAAGCTTTGCTGTGCTGTCCTTTTACTTGAACTGCTCATGAGACCACACTTTGAAACGATAAGAGGTTCTGAAGAATCTATATATATATGGCATGGGTCTCCGTAGATTTAAGCTAAAAAATATATAAATTTATATCTCGGCCATTAAAGCACTTGTCTGAAAAGCGTAGGGACCTTGGAAGTATTTCCACTAGCTGCTATTTATTTTAATATTCTAATGTGGGCTTTGCTGAGAAAGTTATATTAATTGCTTTTATATATTGTAGATATATTCAAAGGTCTCACTTTGAACTAGGGTTTCATAATGCTAAACTTCTTATGAAATGCATAAGAAGGGGGCCTAACCTGATGTAGCAAATGAAATAGGCAAAAATTGACTGTGTTTAATAAAGTAACATATAGATAGAATCATGTCTGTTTCTCCTGGCCCTTCTCTGTACCCATTTCAAATTTAATTTATTGTTCTTCAATGTAGTTGATCACAACTATATGCAGAATTCTAGGTGAAGTCTTCCCAGTACCAGTGCAATAGCATTTATATTCCAGATCTCTCTTGGAAGTCCTGGGAGTATTAGCCTCTTTCATGATCTCATCAGATTGATGCCTTATGGATATTCTGTTGCTGACTGGCAGATACAGATTTTTCTCCTCCTCTCTTTTCAGTTGATGCCTTCAGTTTAAAATGAACATTTCCAAGTCCTTCAGTTCGTGATTTTGAACTCTGTACTATCATATTTCATCCCATTTTTTTTATTAGTCTGCTTCTGTGGGCCATCCATTCTTTTCTGGATGATATATATGTATTCTGGTTCTAGGCTGGATTGTTGATTCTCAGGTTTGTGTCATCAGCAAATCTTATTAGCAGCACACTCATGTTTTTGTTTTAAGGTCAACTAACAAAAATATTAAAAAGGTCAGTATCATGACTGATTGTTTAGGGAGTCCATTTATTGTATCTCTTCAGGCTAACTGTTTTCTTTGGAGCACCATCCACTGCCATCCTTATTAGTTCCCATCCCTTGCCATCTGTACTAATCCTCATCTCTTCAGTTTAATTAGTATCTTGTGTGGCACCATTTGAAATATTAAGTAAAGTTAAAAAAAAAAAATACACACATGAATGTATTTCCCTTGTTTAGCACATCAGTTATCTGCCGAAGAAAAAATGCAGAAGTTGCATTTCAGTTTAACTTAGTGTATATTTTCCTATTTACCGAAGTGTCTTTGTTTTTACGTACAAAATGTTTTTCAAATCCTTATGTGCCATTCACACCAGAGGGATAACTCTAAGCTTGCCCTTATTGTTCCCTTTCTTGAATACAGGTACAGTGTCTTCTCTCATATATGCTAGGGTTGGCAGACTTAATTTAAAAAAATTGTTGCTGCTTTTAATGTGTCAGTTCTTTCAGTATCCTGGGATGATATTTTGTTTTCCCTGTTCATGTTACATTAAGCTCCTTGAAGAAGGGGGGGAAAAATATATGTGGAAGGTTGGAGCTGCTTCCACAACAAAAACGAGGCAGGAGGAAGCTGCAGTGAACAGCCACTTGAGTGGAGGGTTTGGTTAATCATCAGTCAGCCTGGCTATTCTCCTCAGCTACTGAGGAAATCCTTGCTCTTTTGGGGAATCTGCCCAGGCAAACTGACTTGTTTCTCTTTCTCTGATGTGTTTCTCCACGGTGGAGTAAAATTGCAAGTTTAGGTACATCAAAAGGAAAATGCCTTTTGGAATCAGTTGGGTGTATAAAGCAAACAAAAATGAGTTAAGTATGCGTGTGGAAAAAGTACGAGTGAATAGATTTGCATGTGAAAAAAGTGAGCAAGTTTGCATGCGAACCTCTCCAATGCATTAAAAATGGGACAGTCATTCATGCTGGAAATCCAGGTAGAGGTGAAGAAGGAAGATAGAATAATGGAGGCATGTACAAGAACAGCTTTCCCATTGTGACCCAAGATACTTAAGTACCTATTCTAGTTTAGGTCCTGTGAGGTAGTGTTCCGCAGGGTGAAATGTTCATGTCCTTTTTTTACAACACATAAAGACAATTTGCAATTTTTTCTATTTCTTTTAATTTAAGGTATTTTGGTATTTCTCAGCTTCCCTTTCTTTGCTGAAGGACTGAGAAACTGGAGTGAAATAATGACATACCTTAATTTGAATTTTAGGCTTCTTGATTGTGTAGTAGATGTAGATGAGTTGGGAGCCCTTTAAAATCTTAATTATTTTTGTTATTAATTATATTTAATTTTAACAGCTTGTAATGGAAATAAACTGAACTAAAAGACTAAATTTCAATGCCTTTATACTGATGAATAGTACCATTGATGGACTCTGGGTTCAAAAGAAATCTATATTTGCTCAAACATAGCAGAATTCCCTATGCCTAGGAGGGGCAGGGACATTGGAAGAAATCCATCCAGTACAGCCAGCCAGTGACGTTTCAGGTTGGGCAACTGAAATTGGAGAATTTTGTTTTCTTGAAACCTGTAAATATTAATGGATTTTCTATGGTGTTTGGCCTATGTTTCTAAGAAATTCATACCAAAATCCTACCCTGAGCTCAGACATCCTTCCACATCCATTCTACTAAACATTGGGAAGTCCAGCTTGGGAGTTGTAGAGCAGCATACCAATGCAGTCTTCTGAAAAGTTACTGGCCATCAACAAAAAAATGCAGTCACAGTCTGATGGAGGCAGGTCTTGTAGATGATCAAAGCAATGGGAGGTATGATCAGGATTTCCCTTTACATCTCTGTTCTAGACTGAAATGGAATTTTTTTTTCTGTTGGCAGTTTAAATAAATGTATTTTTCAGAAAGTCAGGGCAAACTTTTGATGCAAAGACCTCAGTCCCGCAAATATTTAGGCATATTGCTTTGTTGAACTTAAAGATATTGATAAGTTTTTATTATGATGAAACTTGAGTGTGGATTTAACCGCATGCCAATGCTGAAGTAATTTTGCTTACCTGCTAATGATTACACCTGAAAGAGGCAAGAACTTTTTTTTTTTGGTAGAAATAGGCTACTTGGGTAATTCAAGAACTGGTTTTTGTTTTTCCTTTTTCCTACCTTAGTTATCTGGTCTTACTAGATCTGCATCTTTAAATTAAATTATCTTTAGGATGAGATTAATTATGAAGAGCTACATCCCCAAAAGAGATTTGAAAAACAAACAAAAAAAAGCTCTGAGTTAAACTAAGGGATTCAAAAGTATCTTAACAATAATGGTTATAGTTGTTTTTTCAGGTGTGCTTTCCCTTTCTCATGGAGCATATGGAACACTTCTAGGAGGTGATTGTATTATTAAAAAAACAACCACCCTTGACTTTACATGTAAAGAGTATATAGAGAACTATCAGCTCACCAGTTCTGGGAATATAACGCCTGCAGAAATCAGAGTTTTGTTCTTTGCAGTGCCAATGTTGCTTGCATTTGGAAGGCAACCAAGTCCCATCTTCTGTCCCAACGTACCCAGGTTGTATAAATGAACATTAACAGAGTGAGCTTGTGAATGGGGAAGAAATCATGAAAAGTGAAATGACACGGAAAAAAAAATTGTGTCTGCATTGAAAACACTTAATGTGAGAGAGTGTGAATATTTTACCTGAAGAGAAAAAAATTGAGATTCAGACTAAGGAAGGTGAGTTGAAGAAATTGTTTCCTTGTGTTTTCTTTTTGAAGTAAAAAATTTTGACATTCAAAAAAGTTCATGTGGTTGCTCATAGGCAAGTGGGATTTATCATCTGCCTTCTTGAATGGTCATAGCTAGTTATTTTAAAGGTGTCTGCCTTTAAAAAAAAAAAAAGGAGGTATTATAAGAAAATCTTTCTGAAAAAAAGGGCAGCCTTTGGTTCCTTAGAAAGTTGTGAATATGGGATTAATGGTTTATAGACATGGACAGATATTGGAGTAGCTGCTTACTCTTACAGCTGGGTAAGATGTAAAAGCATAGGCCTGGTCATGATTGAAATTTCCTTCTGAAAAGGCACGTGTCTTACTGCCTTTGACCTTAAATTCACAATATTCCAATAGTAAAAATGAATATACAAACTTTTCTGTACAGTTTCTTGACTGGTCTTTTATTATCCAGTCATGTTGGCTAGGTAACTAAACTTTTCTTTAGATCAGTAATATCAAGAAGAGAGTAGAAACACAGCTTTAAAAAAAATGTGGGGTTTTTAGGCTTCATAATAAAATTAACAATGTTGCATGATATGATGATTTTGATAACACAATTTTAGGTTAATGTCTTTATTCATTTGTACTGCTGAAGTTGCATTAAATGTTGCAGTTGGACTATTGAAATGTTTATGCTGTTAGCTCCATAATATAATGAACTGGTGCTTTAGGTCAAGCTTATTACACTGGAGAAAGGGATGGAGTAGACTAGTGAAGGAAAAGGCTGTCTCTCCCCTTTGAGTTTTCTATGTTTTGGACATATCTTTAAAAAATACTTTGGAGTGTGAATTAAGTGGGTTTTTAAATGCTTGATTATCCTCAAGATGTACCTTTAGCCACAGAAAAAAGCACAAAATAGTAGTTGCACAAAACTGATGCAATACAGTAGTGGTATTTTCCTAAGTGTGATCTGCCTTTGCATTTATAGAGCAGCAGTGTCCTGTAGGCAAGTTAAAAGAGCATGTGCCATTGCTATAAATAATAGAGGTTTTGACTTGCGTTTTCACTTTGGAAGCTAAGGCCTTGTCTTAATTGCAAGGATACTCCTGGGTTCCAGACACTCAGATTATGGACTTGATTTGAGATTGCTGTTGCTCCCCTTCTGCACACGGGTGAATGCTGTAGTCCATCCCTGGTGTGGAATCAGGTCATGTTGATTCACACACGCGGATGAAAAAGATGGGCAATTGCTCCCCTGTTGCAAGGTTTAAACATAGCCTGAAGTATCTGGTTCTAGTTCCTGGGACTCTTGTGCGTCTGTGTGAATTTGTTTTTGGAAAATAAATGTGTTATATTGATAGAATGAGCTGAAGCAATGATAAGAGAGTTCATCTTCCTGTGTATTTTCCTTCAGTCTTCAACAGTAATAAGGTGTGGAATGGGTAGGACTCCTGCATATATCACTCAGAAGTCGTGATCATAGTTTGTAGATGTGAGCAACTACCAGACATAGTTTTTTCTTGTGATTATGAACCGAGCTACAGAAAACTTCTAATACAGCTGAGAGAAGGGACTAGTAGGCAACACTGTTACACTGTACTTAATGAGCCATGGGTGGAGAGGACAGGATTACAAAGGGGGTTAAAGCTGCAGCTGTGTTGTGGAAACCTCTCTGTGATGTTTTTTGCTTTACTACCTAAACTTAATTCTTATGATGGCCTGTAAATTAGAAACTGAGCTAAGGCACAGATAGCTTAAGTTAAACACAAGAATTGAGTGATACAGTGGTTTTAAGTGTTTTGGCTCCTCAAAATTTTCTACCAAAGAAGTAATCCCAACATAATAAATGTAAGCCTACCAGTAAGGGTGGTGGTGGTGGTGGTGGTGTTTTGCATGTAAATTAGAAACTGAGCTAAGGCACAGATAGCTTAAGTTAAACACAAGAATTGAGTGATACAGTGGTTTTAAGTGTTTTGGCTCCTCAAAATTTTCTACCAAAGAAGTAATCCCAACATAATAAATGTAAGCCTACCAATAAGGGTGGTGGTGGTGGTGGTGGTGGTGGTCTTTTGCAGATATCCAGGAGGTAATTCAGAGACCCTGGTCTTCACAGCTCATCAGTTGATAATAACTGCTGTGATGCACCCAGAAATAGAGTCCTAACTCCCTTTTAACTTTTTATTGCACTTTAGCTATAGGACTGTTCTACCTTTAAGAGATGCCCCAGGGTTTAGCCTGTGTAGTGCAACTGAAAATATTCAATAAAATAAGGCAACTTTTTTCTAAATGAGAATTATATTAACAAATGAAATCTGTACCTAGCTCTAACACATTATCTCAGGCTTCAGTCTTCCAGGTTTTCTCAGAACTAGTTGGTCCTCTGGCACAAAGTTTGGCCCCTTCTTGCTATAGGTTGTAAGATAAAATCCTTATGGAGCTTTGGGGAATAGTGTGAAAAATATTTACCTTTTTAGTTTCTGAAATGGTCAGTTAAGTTTTGATTACTAAAGCCAGCAGGGGATTGGGCCTTTTCACTTCTTGCTCGCTATGTACAATTCTTTAGATGGCCTTTTTTAGAGCTGATAGTTACAGTTTGTTCCTGATTTCCTTAAGCTACTAAGCACTTTGCACTTTTTATGTTTAGGCATTTCGTTGCTCCTTCCTGAAGAAAGGGAATGTGTACCGAATGTGATACCAGAACACAGCTTCAGTTTGTTTGCAATACAAATCCCTTCTTACTGAGGCTCCCCCAGGTTTTGTAGTGTTGATATCTCTGGATTGTATCCTGAATGGCCAAGTTTGAGGATAAAGGCGTTCTCTTGCATAAGACACCCCCTTGACTCGTTATTGTAAGCGTTATTTTCTGGGAGCAAAGGTTACGCTTAGCATGGGGCTCTAGTCAACACGGTTAATTTTCACGCTGTGGCTTTTGGTTTAAGTCAAAATGCAGGAATACAGTGTTGCCAGCGCCCGTGAATTTTGCTGGGAGGAGTGTTGGTGCCCCAGCTGTTGGCACCAACTTCTTGTCCTTCCCCCTGCGTTAGCCTGAAGGTAGGAGGGAAAAGTCAGCTCCGAGTGCTTTGTTATCAAATAACCCCCAGTGCCATATACAGCCTTGGCCTTCTGTAATGCATATTGTGATTCCTTTTGCAGAGGAGGGTGAGGAAGGCAAGGGGCTGAGGGGGGACGGGGACGTGGCGGCGGCCGCCTTGGCCCCCCACGGCTGTTTTCCTCTTGTCAAATGAGCTGTTGTCGCGTCGCGTTACGGTGTCACGCCGTCATGGCGCTGGCCGGGCCCCAGGAAAGGGCCGTGGCCTTGCAGGGGGCGCCGGGGGCTGCCCGCGGCTCCGCG